>NC_056625.2:280722943-280962943 GCF_002870075.4 Lactuca sativa
ATAACATCCATCTTCATCTAGATCAAAATCAATACTCTATCCATAAAGGAGGACGTTCGAGGAAGAATCAATTTTGGAAGCAATTATCAAATAAGTCACAAAATAGGCATATGGATTTGATGTGCTTCTAGAGGTTCAATAATGGTGAAATGGAGGTCGAGTTCTACTTAAAAAAGGAGGCTTTCATTGAAATAGTGCTTCATTTTGTGGTGGTCGGTATTTCAGATGTGGTAATGGCAATCATGGTGGTCGAATACCTTCAGTGGTAGCAATGTATATGGCGGTGACTACGACAGCTATGAGGAAGCATCAATTTCAAAGGTAGTTTAATTAAGGTATGTGTGACATCCACTAATTTTCAGAACCAATTAAAACTTTTCTTTATGATTTTAAAATCATTTTATCATTGTTATAGAAGATCCTAGTATATTTAAACGTTTTGAGTACATGTGATTTCCTTAATTTATTAAAACCCTAAGGATATCATAATCAATATAGATACATAAGTTACAACATAAAGACCTAATGGTACTGAACACCATGGCAGACATTCCCTTAATTACTCATCATCCTAATCAAGTTCTAGTAGCATAAGTCTTCATACATGTGATTCATATAAACTGAGTGGGTTAGGTTGGGAAACCTGGCGAGATACATAGGGATTTCAATCTCATAATAATGTTATGATAATATTCCTTAATTATCAACCCTGCAAAACCAACTGTTACCAAATAAAATAGATATAACATAACTTAAATATCTATAAATCCTTTTTATTTAAAATGTACCCTTCCCAAATGATCGTCACAAGTCCTAGTCCACGATTACGAAGAAGAATTATCTTACCTAACGAATTGTATAGACAAAATGTTTGACAACATAGATAGGGGCTTCCTTGGCCGATGCAAGTCATAAAGGTATAATAGCCATCAGATTATTTTTGATGACTATGGTATTTACCTTTCAGCTACGCTTGTAGGTTATGAGCCTACACTAGCAACACAATTCAAAAGACCGCCTAGAATGGTCAAGTGTTGTCACCTACTCTGAGAGATGACCATACATATCGTTACAGTTGATTGATCTGGGCCCAAATCCCTGGTCATCCAAAAGGAATACTATATTGTACTCCAATGTAGAACTACCACACATCGACACTTGATTGTGTCATAGGAAAAAGTTCTACTCTCTCTTCCTAATGCATATACCCTTATCATGATGCTACCCACTATTCAACTTAATTTGAACTAAGCATCCTCTTATAAGTCATATTCACCTAATAGGCAAGGCTACCCGGCTTATGGACTTTTCTTGAAATACTAACTATATTTTAGGCAACCTTATCCTAATATTAACATGGATTATTTATATTTTCTTTATCTTTTTCATAAATAATACTTCTATTATTTACTTTCATGTAATAATATTATTTATATACTATAAAACACATAGAACTATATCTGGTTTGCACCTTATATATAAACATATATATTTTTAACACATATTCCAGGAAATAAGCATATAGTTCACATATAAACTTTTTAACATATATTTAATACTTTAATTAATACTTGTTTAAAAATAATGTTCACGAAAGGGACTATGCACTCACTTGATAAAAGTGGATGCCTCGAAATTTGAACATAACTAAGCCTAGGTACTTTATATTTTCCTCTGACGTGACATAGGTTCACATTCCTAAGTCTTATATTTCTAGCGACTAATGATAGTCTAGATTCCTCACTAATACCAATTTCTACATCAATATTTATCAAATAAAGAATAACCAGGTATGATCATGTTGAAGATATAGTCTATTTGGTACACAAAGTATATTGTTTGCAAATCTCACTTTAAACACCTCACTAAATCCAACGTAGACAACACTCCCATAAGTAGATTAATCAATATAATGACTTGGAATCACTGATAAATCTTAATTATATATTCACAATAATTACTATGGCTATAAATATAAGTTACACTTAAGTTAAAATAAGTGTTGCCTAACTTACAGAGCGTTCTGTAGAGGAACGATAAATGCGCGGACATAAATCTGACTTGAGAGCTTCTAATCGTCTCCTCTCTGATGTTGCCGGGCCTCTAAGGTAACTGAGGACTAAGGAGTAAATTAGGCTATGAGTGTGGAGGGGTTCCAGAGAGAATATGAAGAAAGGTTTGACAAATGATGTTGAAAATCAAACATTATATAGGGCTGAAAAGTAGTGGGCGTCGTGCACTCTGTCCGGGCAAGTCGCGTACTCTTTCGGAAGGGGTGATGTGGCGGTTGCTGAGTGTTGACACTTGTCATGAACTTGTGGAGGGTCAGAAGTGTGTCGCACACCTTGTCAGTCCGTGCAACAATGCGCGAAAAATGCTGATTTCTTTACAAATTCAAAACATCTTCGCATGAGCACCATTTTTGACGTTCTTTATATCTATATGTAGATATCAACGAGATCTACAACTTTCATTTAGACTCCGTCAATTAATTTTGACACTATTTATAAAACTATATTTTTAACAGGCTTATACTATTAAAGTCAGTATAAAAATCACAACTCTTTCGTATGACATCCCTTTTCAACTGTCTTCATATCGACGAGATCATCTCAACGAGATCTTCGAGTCTCGTTTAGATTGTTTTTCCTAACAATCGACCGATTTGAATGTCGGTTTCTGTGCTAACATTGTTACGTTGAAATATTAGAAAAATCATAACTTACTCTTATGAAGTAAGATTTGAGCATTCTCTATATGCACACTCTAGGTTTTTATATTACTACGACTTTCATTTAAATTACATAGGTTAATAAGTAATCTATCAAAGATCCACTTTTTAGATACGCAAAGTCGTGTCGGTTTCCTTACGGAACTTCAAAGAAGCATAACTTATTCATAAGAAATCGGATTTCGATGTTATTTATATGTATCGAATCATTGTCACATATACTATATCTTCTGTTACGGTTATTTATCCCAAATAATCTTCTATAAAAACACTATATCTATAAGGTTATTATTATAATTTAATTGTATAGCTTGGATCTACGCATGTTACAGTATAAATAAGTCTGATTGTTTTTGTGGTGCGCGTGAGGAATGAAAAGAAGACGATGGGGTGGGGGAAGTGGGTGTGCGTGTGGGGTTTGTTTTAAGAGAGAGAGAGACCCTATTTATATCAAATAGTAATTTTTTTTTGTTTTAATAAGACAAAACTTCATAAATGGTACCCGTGATAATGAAATGACGAAAATGTCTTCAATTAACGAACAAAACTTAACGTAGCGAGCAATAAGACCCAAACATCAAAACTTTTGAAAGCATAACGAACATTTGTCAAATTTTTAAAATTTTGGGACTAAACTTCAGAATTCTAAAAAGCACAAGGACCATTTATGATGTTTTTTCATATATATATATATATATATATATATATATATATATATATATATATATATATATATATATATATATATATATATATATATATATATATATACACACGGTTTGTGATATTATTCGAAGAGTCAAAATAGCTTAAACAAAATAGTGTTATATATTTTCAAATATTTATTAATAAATATAAAATAATTATTTTTGTAAATAGAGATTTTGCCACTAGTTATATCATATTTTCATATTTATATTTTAATTTTCAATAAAATTTTTATCAAACAGCATGTGACTTAATAAATTTTAAGTCAAACTTTAGTATTTTATAAAAGACGATTTTTGTTCGTTATTATATTTTAAATTTAAGTTTTTTAATCCATTACATAATTTTTTTATAGTTTTCGTTATTATTAATATTACTTTTTATTTAAACATTATAAATTTTTACAATATTTCTTTACGTTCTTACTCTCTGTTATATATATATATATATATATATATATATATATATATATATATATATATATATATATATATATATATATATATATATATATATATATATATATATATATATATATATATATATATATATATATATATGAAAATCATGTTCTATTTCCGAATTGGAAAAGAGATCACCGACTCAATACATGAGATGACTTCTACGAGTTAAGATTATTTTGGTAAAAATTACTTATGTTTAACATCATTACTTGAATAAATTCCATATTTTATGACAGGGCGTTCTTTTAATAATTAACAGATCCCATTCTTATCTAATATATTCATTGTAACAAACACCATCCATCTATTAATTATTATAAAATCTAATTAACATGGCATTATAAAAATAGTAGATGATATATTTATTTGGTATCATGAAAAAGACATGCCCATAATCTTGTATCATTTAGTATATATATATATATATATATATATATATATATATATATATATATATATATATATATATATATATATATATATATATATATATATATATATATATATATAGAGAGAGAGAGAGAGAGAGAGAGAGAGAGGATTGGGTGAGTACTTTTCTCGGTGAAGATTCGTGAGGGCACCTTAAAAAATTGAAAAAAAAAGTGCAAATCATAAAATCAAGCATAATACTATATAAGACAGAAAAAATTTGGATTTTTTTTTGGATCTTTAAAATTGAAGCATGGATAATTTTTATGATCCATAGTTCATTTTTTTATAATCAATAATGCAATTTAAATGATCCAAATCTTTCCAATATATTACTATTCTCGATTTTATGATTTGTAATATATATATATATATATATATATATATATATATATATATATATATATATATATATATATATATATATATATATAATTTTTCTAAGGTATCATCATGAATCCTCAACGAAAAAAGAGTCTTCACTGGAACCGGACCCAATATATATATATATATATATATATATATATATATATATATATATATATATATATATATATATATATATATATATATATATATATATATATATATGTGTGTGTGTGTGTGTGTGTGTGTGTGTTTGTGTGTGGAACCCCATTAGTTTTTTGCAAGAAATGAAAAAATAATCTTATCCATTTATTTTAAAAATAAAAAATATATTCTAAGTACAAAATAAATGGAAATTTTTTATTTTTTTTAAATATTTAGTTGATACTTTTTTTTATTAAATACAATAATAGAATAATAATAAACTAATAAATAATAAAAACTATGGTTTTTTTACAAGTTATGGAAATTTGTTAGAGTTATTAGAATTTTTCTAATATTCTACTACAATATTATTTTTTGAATATTCAAATATAATTGTTAGAATATTCTAACATTGTACTAAAATTGTTAGTGTCACATCTGGATCTTTGAGGTATGAATTTTTAAAGTATTTTTTGAGTTTTTGGATGGCGACGACGTGGCATGGCCCGCATGAGATGTGGATCTCATTTAGATGTCATGACATGACACTATATTGGTCACGACATGGCATCTAGGCCTAGGAAAATCCTAATTTGTCGTGGATTGGCCATATTTAAAGGAAGTGGTTGTATGTATCTTCTGGACTCATTGTAAGTCCTTAACCTTTCACCTTTTTGAGGTTCTCTTCTTAGATCTAGGGTTAGTGTCGTGATGTGCCTCATAAGTGGAGTTTGAATGGTTAGAAGAGATATAGTTTTCAACTTTATGGCTCATCATAGTCCCTTGGAGATTATTTCTTATGGATCTAGGATTTGTTGTAATTTTCATAATCATGTATGAACTTTTGGTCACCTTTCTCATATTTTAACCTCGTTTGGGGAAGGACATGCATGGAGCATGCATGTCCATAAAGTCTGGAATTTTATGAACCCTTTGAGCCCCTAGAAGCCTTCTAGAAAGTTTAGATCTTAAATTAACTAATTAAGAGCTTGAGCAAATAAGTTATTTTCAGCTCGTTCCCACAACATTAAAAGTTGGGTCTTAGGGCGTGGCGAAATTGGAAATCGCGACTGTTTTGTCAAGAAGTTCCCAGAACGTGACTACGATGTGGAGGTCAGTTGTTGATGCTTTGACCGTTCACTTTGAACACGGTTGACTTTTAGTAAAATGCTAGTTTTAGAAGGTAAGCTAAAGGTTTACCTTGTGTGATTCAATTGGTGGTGTGTAATACACATTTCTTGGCCGTGTGAGTGGATTTCTGTTAACTACGCCGTGAGGTGAGTCTTCTCACTATACTATGTAGGATGCTAGTTGTATTTGTGAACATGGGGGTAGCCCATTAAAATTGCATGAAAGACCATGGGGGTAACCCATGGAAATTGTATGAAAGACCATGGGAGTAGCCCATGAAACTTTTAAGTAAGACCGAAATTTGGCCCTCAACATTGTAAGGAAAGACCATGGCGGTAGCCCATGACACTTGGACATGAGACCATGGGGGTAGCCCATGGCATTTTTGGGGAAAGACCATGGGGGTAGCCTATAGTAAATGTATGTATGGTATGTGGTATTTGAAGGTTTTTGAGCATTCTAACATTCCTAAGGTGTACATGCAACCCTACAAACCTTGGACCTATGTTTTTCTATGATACATGCAAATTTGTTTTTCCAAGGTTCATAACCTATCTAGCATACATGGGGAACTTTTAAACATAAAAGTTAGTAAGAAAGACATACCTTTAGTTGCTTGGATTCCTTGAGAACCTTGTGAGCCTAGCACCTCAAGTGTGATGCATCAAATGTCTCACACAACACCAAAGCACTTGGAATAACTTAGAGAGAAATGCAAACACTCTAGAAATCGGCTACCCCTCACTTTTCTTACTTCGTCCCGATTTTGGTCTACAACATGATGCTTATATTGTGTGTCACAATTAGGGTTACACTATGTAAACCCTAATTGACATGACTCTTCATTTCTTGGATCCTTGGGTTCGAAAACACCATGGAGCCTCCATGGAGCATCTTATGGGTTTTATCCCAACTTGATAAACCATGGATAATTAGCCACTATACAAGAATGGATGATTTACACAATCAACCCCTATATTTAATTAGTCTCCTTTTGATCACTTAATTAATTCCAAATTAATTCTTGATCAATACTAATTAAATAATATATTAATTATATTAGAACTTTTAATATATTAATAAACCATAAGTGTCCTTTCTCTCATTTTAGTCTACCCAAGCGCATGATGCCATGCAACCTAAATGGACCATGCCAAACCGGGTGAAGTACATACCATAAATAAGTATGGACTTAGACACCTTATCCAACAGTCTCCCACTTGGATAAGTATAATAACTATAATTACAAGTATGACTTCAGGAACCGATCAACAATCGTAGCTTTTTCAAGGTCTCTCGGAACTGAGATGATGATAATACGTCATTTAAGATAAGTGATCATATAATCCTCTGTTCTAAATATCAGCCAGACAAATACATGGAACATTGTCTTACTTATTATCCAGCAGTTTGTTTTTCGATTTCTTATTTGTTTGACATAGAACTTAATTGAGCACATAAACTTAATTCTGATCGGGCCCGGTACATAGGTCAACACAAAATCATCGAGGGGCCCAAATATCGCTTCTAATCCAAGAAGGATCAGATAAACTTCAACTCATATGCTTGCTCTACTACTTGTTCAATCATACACAAAGGCACGTTTTATAACATTGAGTTACCAATGCGTTTTCGTACAATCAATGTGTAACCAACTCATAGGCAACATGTCATATCTCTAGGTTTGAAGACTTATACGATATTACCGTCTTAGGATCACTCTACATAAATTCCATGAAGTGATACCAGTGAGCGTAGGTTGAACCCAATACTCAGAACTTATTAGCACTCATGAGTGTTGTAGCCCCACTTTGCTATGTCCAGCATCTTAGACCTCTACAAGCCAACCCATGACAGTCTTAATTCATATCTACTTCCAACATATGACCGACTGTAGAGAATCTGAATAATATGAAATAACATAACATAATTATTCTAGAAATCAAAACATGCAAAATGAAATGATAGTAAACGATTGACAATGGATAGCGACACTTTACTCATAAATAAACACAACTTTTATTCATCATCAAATGTCAATTATACTTTACACATTTCAAAGCTATCTAACTACTAAAACTAATATCATCCTTCAGCCCTATGCGCCTTGCATGCTGGAGATGTGTAACCCTGCCCAGTCCGTTCGTGAGGGGATCTGTCGAGTTCTCATCCGATGATACCCTCTTTGCCATGAAGAGTCCTTCTTCTATTCGATGTCTGATGAAATGGTATTTTATTTCAATGTGTCTGGATCTCCCATGATCCCTTGGTTCCTTTGCTAAGGCAACTGCACTTTCACTATCACAAAAAATATCTATAGGCTCCTTTATAGCCGGTACAACTCCAAATTCTCCAATGAAGTTCTTTATCTATATAGCCTCCTTCGCTGCGTTGCTTGCCGCTATATACTCTGATTCACAAGTTGAATCAGCCACTGTCTCCTGCTTGGAACTTCTCCAAGAAATTGCTCCTCCGTTTAAGGTAAAGACCCAACCTGACTGAGAGCGGAAATTATCCCTATCAGTCTGAAAGCTAGCATCGTTTTACCCCAATACTCTCAAGTCATCACTCCCACTGGGGGTAAGGACCCAGTCCTTAGTCCTCCGTAGGTACTTGAGAATGTTCTTTATCGCAGTCCAATGAGCCTTGCCAGGGTTCCCCTGATATCTGTTAACCATGGTCATTGCAAAGGCCACATCAGGACAAGTACAAGTCATAGCATACATGATCAAGCCTACATCGGGTACTCGACTCATTTCTACTATCTTAACCTCTGTACTCGGGCTCTGAGTCTTACTCAATCTGGCGTTACTCTTGATCGGTAACTCTCGTTTCTTCGAATTTTGCATGCTGAATCTATTCAGCACCTTCTCCAAGTAGGTACTCTGACTAAGTCCAATTAGTGTTTTACTCCTGTCTCTCAAAATCCTTATCCCTAGGATACAGGAAGCTTCTCCAAGGTCCTTCATAGCGATACACTTCCCAAGCCAGGACTTCACTTCCTACAGTGTTGGGATGTCATTTCCTATAAGTAGTATGTTATCCACATACAATACCAAAAAGCTAACTATACTCCCACTAGCCTTGACATATACACAAGATTCCTTTTCACTCCTCGAAAAGCCAAACTCTTTGACCTTCTCATTGAAGAAAAGATTCCATCTATGAGGTGCTTGCTTTAATCCATAGATGGATTTATCAAGCTTACACACCCTGTTAGGGTACTCTGTACTGACAAATCCCTCTGCTTGACTCATGTAAACATCCTCAGCCAACTTTCCATTAAGGAAAGCATTTTTGACATCCATTTGCCATATTTCATAATCATGAAATGCAACAATGGCTAACGTAACCCTAATAGACTTAACCTTCGCTACTGGTGAAAAGGTCTCATCATAATCAACTTTTGGAGTTTGAGAAAATCCCTTTGCAACCAGTCGCGCCTTATAAATGTGTACATTACCATCCATGTCGACCTTCTTCTTGAAGATCCATTTGCACCGGACTGTGTTGCAACCTGGTACATTGTCAACCAAGTTCCAAAATTGATTGTCATACATGAATTGTATCTCGTTGTCCATAGCCTCTTTCCATTTAGCAGCCTCAGGGCCTGCCATGGCTTCCGAGTGTAAAAGTAAAATTGTAAAATTCGAATATTGTGTTTGTATAGTTTTGCATCTTTATGTTATTTTACTAAGTCAATTTTGTGCGAAGTGTAATGTTTAGACTTAGTATATTTTTTGTTCACTCAGGTTCCCTATAAATAGGGACTGAGGATAGAAGTAGAGGATAACTTTTGCAACTCAAATATTCTTCTGCTTATTCGATGTAATCAGTCTTTTTCAATACAAGATCTGATTAATATTTACTCTTCGTGTTCATATTTCTCAATTACTCAATTCATAATTGCATTCATAATCTCGATAACAATTCTCTTCAATTGGTATCAGAGCAGGATTCAAACTGCTTCGATCTGATTTTTGTGTTAGAACCGTTTTGCTTTTTGAGTAGTAATTTTACTCAAAATTTTCCGCGCATTCTGGTTTTGAAAATCACATTTGATCTTCAGATTTGAATTGATTATGCTTTTGAATTGTTAATTCGAGTAATCGATTAGCAATTTGTGATCGTTTCTGTTAATCAATTTTCAAATTCATCGAGTTTTTTTTAAGCTTTCTAAATTTTTTTTTCTCGTGTTCATCAATGGCGAACTTTAACATGAACACAATGACTTCCTTCTCTCATTTACTTGGATCGTCAACCAAAACTCCTATGTTAATTCCTGAATATTATGATCAATGGGTGAACAGAATGGAGGATTACCTGAATGGAATAGATGAAGAACTATGGAACTGTATTGATGAAACAGTTCAAGCTCCTGCTAATGTTCAACCAATCGGAGCATCAACTACAACTCCTGAAGTACTTGAAAGACAAAATCGTCTGAAGAAGAACGAAAAACGATGCATGAGGGAATTAAGAGGTCCTTTACCTCCGGTTGTTTACAATTACATCCGTAGTTGTAAAACAGCAAAGGAAGTCTGGATCACTTTGAAGGAGAAATATCAAGAAAGCAAGAAAACGAAGATCAATTCAGTGAAACAATGTCTCGTCGAACTAAAAGAATTTAGACATAGGAAGACTGAATCTCTTGAAGCTTACTATGATCGTCTGAATGAACTGGTCTAT
Source organism: Lactuca sativa (assembly GCF_002870075.4). Taxonomy (NCBI): domain Eukaryota; kingdom Viridiplantae; phylum Streptophyta; class Magnoliopsida; order Asterales; family Asteraceae; genus Lactuca; species Lactuca sativa. Next base: position 280,733,606 of record NC_056625.2, read on the forward strand.
CGTTGCAACAAGTATGGGATCACGAGGTCACTCATGGAGTACAACTTAACTTTCATCATGGGCCTTCGTAAGGAATGGAGAAGTGTGAGCATGATGATTAAGAACCAATAGAGTTTTGATACAACAAGTCTAAACGATTTATACAATCAACTGAAAACTCATGAGTGTGAAGTTTCTGAAATGTATGAAGAGTCGAAACAAAGTATTGGAGGTCCTTTGGCTCTAGTTTCAAAGGTATCTGAAGTTGATGTGAAGGAAAAAGATGATTCAGATAAGGAAGGATTTTTGATGAATTCGGATGATGAAGCTGTGGCATTCTACTCAAACAACAGAGTTAAGAATTTTTTCAAGAAACCTTTTAATCCAAAAGGAAAGGATACTGATACGAAGAGTGGAGTCACAAAAACTGGAGGAGAGGAGAGGAAGAAAATGGAGAAATCTGAGGAAAAACAAAAAGATGCGAAAGAAGTGAAGAAGCTGAAAGGTGACTCAGGAATTTACTGTGACTACTGCAATGGTGCAAATCACTTTGTAGCCGATTGCATGTTGCGAAAGAAAGAAGAGAAGAAGGAAAAAGTTAAAGATGAAGCATACTATTCTGAAAAGATTGAAGAGATACATGCTAAGACTAAAGGAGTGTCTCTGGTTGCGAAAGGTGAAACTGATGATGAAGAGAGTGGTACGTATCAGATCTGGTCTTCAGGATCTGATGGCGAGGAAATGAGGCATCCCACACATGGATCCATGTTCGCAAGTTTTGAATATTGTGAAGAGGAAATTTTAGGGAGGTGCTTCGTATCCAAATCCACGGACAAATCACCCGTGACCACCAAGGTACGTCTTATACTTGAATCTTTTAATATTCCTTTATCTGCTTATGATGCTGAACTCACTTCATTTGATGATACTGTGGCTTATTTTGATTCTGTAATTGTGTCTGCTAGTACTGAAGCTCAAAAATTAAATATGCAACTGGGAGAGATACGAAGAGAATTAGAAATAAAAAGAAGCAGAGTAGACAAACTTGAATTACAGCTCAAAAATGTAAATTGTGATAGGGATAATCTTACAAATAATGTTAGGTTTTTACTTGCACAAAGGAACATATATTGTAATTCTGCCAAAAGCTTGTATGCAAAATTAACTATTTTACATCATTCTTCGGATATTAGCAAAGAACAACATAGGAAACTTTTACCTTTTCTTGAATATGAACGTGAAAAAGTTGATGTTGTTTCTTATGATTGCGAAAGTACAATTGCTCAATTTGACAAAATACCTGATGATAGATATGCATATGGTATTGTCAAAATTAATGAATTCTTGAATGCTGATGAGTTGGTTGACATTGTCAATGAAAGTTTGACAAAGAGTGAACAAGTGAAAATCTTAAAGAAAACTGAAAATTCAACTCTTGATTCTCCACTCAATTATGTTGATGTCAATGACAATTCAGATAATATGAGTGAGATCAGTGAAATTGAAGAAGAAGAAGAGGTTGATTGTTCTAAATTGTCAATCATTAATATCACATCTAAGATCAAAGGTAAAGAAATAATAGTTGATTCGATAGTTAAGGATGAAACTGATAAACCTTCTACTTCGCAACATAATAATTTTGATAATGTGGAGGTTGAAAGCTGGAAATCTGATGAAAATGATGAAAACAAAGAAGGTGTGAAGGATACACCTGTGACACCTCCAAGAGTTATTGTGAATCAAGTGTTTGATAATACCAAAGAATTTGACAAAATTCTAAATGAAAAAGGTGCCCATTATTTGGAAGCCAACACTGTTGTCTATCCAAATTTTAAATGTACAGATGATATCATTTTTCCAAACCAATTTTTTGTCACAACTGGAAATGTTGAGAACATTATACCTGAATTCATCAAAATGGTTGAAAATGATAATCAAAAGTCATCAACCACAGGGTTCTTTTCAAATCAAAATACCGAAGAAAACAATTTAACAAAAAATTCTTATGTTTTTCAAGAGAAAAAGTCATCACACAAATGGGTGGTTAAAGGTGAAAATGCAAACAAAGTTTTTGAAAAAGCTGAGAAATCAAAGGCTGAGGTGAAATTAAATTCTCACGAATTTAAATTGAGAGTTGGAAATTATTCAACAGAAAATAATGTTTCAAAAAGAAAAGCAAGAAAATCAATTTTTTGGCAAGTTGTGTCTAATGATAAATCAAAAGTTGAAAAAGAACAAATTTCCAAACCAAAATCATCAAAATTTCAAAGCAAAAATACACAAACAGATACAAGTTTTCACAGACCAATAAATTCTGTTGACAAAATTCCATATGTTCGCAAATATGACAACAATCGAAAATTTGAGACTTCGCAAAAATTTGTGAATAATCAAAAGATTCGAAATGTTGGCAAATTCACGAATACTTCATCACCTTTGAACAATTCCAACACAGCTAAAGGGAAGTTTTCACCAAAACAACCAAATTTTCCAAATCCTTCAATTTCACAACCAACCAAAGTTTCATATTCAAAAGGAAAATCTGATGTCAATACAATCAATCGTTGGCTTGAAGGGAAAGACAGACAATATCAAAGTGGAAAGTTTTCAGAACAACAAATAATAACTGCATTTGACAAGTTCGCAAATAGCTCCTCCACTACTAGTTCACCATCTCAGAATTCACAAATTCCAGTTCAAAAATGGAAACCAATTAACAAAGCTACGAATGTTGTGAAGGATGAGATTACAATCAATGGAAATCCAAAACTATTGAATGACTATGTTTCAATATCTAGATCAGATGATGTTGATATAATGGATTCTGTCACAAACAAAGTAAAAACATGGTTTTCAAATTAAAAGAATTTATTTCATTCTACTAATGATAGACCCAATAAGTCTTGGGTTCCTAAATTCTTTCAATAAATGCAGGTGATGTGTGACGAGCAATACGATGCGAAATGGTATATTGATAGTGGTTGCTCTCGTCATATGACTGGAAGAAAGGAGAACTTGCGAGATTATAGAAGCTTGGAAAATGCTGGAGTAGTCAAATTTGGAAATAATCACAAGTGTCAAGTGAAAAGTTATGGGAAAGTCATGAATGGACAATTCATTGTAAACAAAGTTGCTTATGTTGAAGGTCTTCAACATAATTTGATTAGTGTTTCGCAACTTGTTGTGGGTACTGGTAATCAAGTCATGTTCAATGAAGAAGGAAGTATCATTTCAAATGCGAAGACAAATGAAGTACTTCTCAAATCAAAAAGATATGGTGATATGTTTACATTAGACATCAAACCAATCATGGGCAAACCGACTGTGTGTTTACTATTAAAAGCTTCTAATGATATTAGCTGGCTTTGGCATCGCAGATTGTCACATTTGAACTTTCGCAACATTAACAAACTTGTCACTGAAGATTTAGTTTGAGGTTTACGAATATTAAAATTTGACAATGATACTTTGTGTGCAGCTTGTGAACAAGGAAAACAACATAGAAAAGGTCATCCAATTGTGATAGATTCAAAAATTGTGGAACCATTGGGACTTCTTCACATTAACTTATGTGGACCGTCGACTGTTGCTACAATCAATAAAAAGGGGTACATTTTACTTAATGTTGATGATTTTTCTCGATTCACATGAGTACATTTTCTCAGGTTAAAATCAGAAGTTGCTCAGACAATGATTGACTTTATCAACAAGATTGAGATTAGCCTGAAAAAGAGTGTTCGCAAAATTAAGAGTGATAGTGGTTCTGAATTTAAAAATCAAACTCTTGATTATTTTCTCACAAGCAAAGGTATTTCACATAATTTTTCATCACCATACACTCCTCAACAAAACGGTGTTGTTGAACGAAGAAATCGATCATTATGCGAAGCAGCCAGAACCATGTTAACATATGCGAATCTACCTCAATATCTATCGGCTGAAGCAGTTTCCACTGCATGTTTTACACAAAATCGATCATTCATTCATCGAAGATTCAATGTTACTCCATATGAAATAATCAACAATAGGAAACCTAATGTCAAATTCTTTCATGTCTTTGGTTGCAGATGTTTTATAATGAATCTCAATGACAAATTGTCTAAGTTCCAAGCTAAAGCTGATGAAGGCATATTCTTAGGATATTCGCACAATTCAGTGGCATACAGAGTGCTCAACAAAAGAACAAGAAAAATTGAAGAAACTTTCAATTTAACATTTGATGATTACTATCTTAAACAAACAGATAGTAAATTTGAAAATAAATCAATACTTGTTGATTCAAATACTCAAATTGATAATTCTGAAATAAATGATTTTGATTATGACTTAATTTTCGGAATTCCTGACAGGGCAACTGATGCAGAACATAATGCTCTTGATAATCAAACATCAGAATCCTCAAAACATACTGATGATTCAACAATTACTACAAGGTCAACATCTTGCGAAAGTGTGCCTGATGTTCGTATGGAGGGGGAGCATACGATCAACAATACAGACAGTCAACCAACTTTCGAGGGGGAGAATGAAAATAGGAATCATCAAGTTGAGGGGGAGCATCCACAAAATCAACAGGAACATCATTTTGAGCGGGAGCATCAAGATGAATATCATGTTGAGGGGGAGCAAGATGAAACAGAGACAATTAATCTTGATGAAAATGATGAGTTTCATGAACTAAATGATAATTTTTCTATTGCAGGATCTGAAAATGAAGATATGTATGAAGATGCACCATTAGAATTTGATCCTAATTTTCCACCACTTGAGAAATGGACAAAGAATCATCCCAAAGAACAGGTAATTGGAAATCCACAAGATGGTGTGTTAACAAGAGCTTAGATACGTGCGAAAAATGAAATACTGAATGCGAACCAAGAACTATGTATGTTTAATGTCTTTATTTCGAAAATAGAGCCAAAGACAGTAAAAGATGCTCTGGAACACTCAGATTGGGTTGTTGCTATGCAATCTGAACTGGCTGAATTTGAACGAAACAAGGTTTGGAGATTAATTCCTAAACCTTCTGATGTTTCAATTGTCGGATTAAAATGGATTTTTAAAAATAAAACCAACAAAGATGGTAATATTATTCGAAATAAAGCTAGACTAGTGGTTAAAGGTTATTCACAACAAGAAGGAATAGACTATGAAGAAACATTTGCTCCTGGTTCAAGACTCGAAGCAGTTCGCATATTTTTAGCATATGCAGCACACAAAGACTTTGATGTTTATCAAATGGATGTTAAGTGTGCATTCTTAAATGGAGAACTTGAAGAAATGGTGTATGTTGAACAACCACCAGGATTCGTAAATGAGGAACATCCTAATCATGTCTACATTCTTGACAAAGCTGTTTATGGGTTAAAACAAGCACCAAGAGCCTGGTATGCAACTCTTACAAATTTCTTGAAACAATCTAAATTTAAACAAGGATCAGTTGACCCCACTTTGTTCCACAAGAAAATTGGGAATCATCTTATGCTTGTTCAAATTTATGTTGATGATATTATTTTTGGCTCAACTAACCCAGCATTGTCAATTGAATTTGAAAATCTAATGAAAAGTCAATTTGAAATGAGCATGATGGGAAAGATTAATAATTTTCTTGGATTGAATATAAGACAGAACAGGGATGGAATCTTAATCAATCAAGAAAAATATACGAAGAACTTGCTTGAAAAGTTTGGAATGAAAAATAGCATGAAACTAAGAGTACTGATGGCAGTGGGAACAAGACTAACTCCTTCGTTAGATGCTCCTACTGTTGATTTAACACTTTATCGAAGCATGATAGGGTCTTTATTATACTTAACTGCAAGTAGACCTGATATTATGTTTTCGGTTTGTAATTGTGCTAGATAACAAGCTAATCCCAGAGAACCTCATTTAACTGCAGTGAAAAATATTTTTCGCTATCTTAAGGGGACAATTTCGTTAGGACTTTGGTATCCTTCGAAATCAGGATTTTTCATTCAAGCTTTTTCAGATTTTGATCTAGGAGGATGTACTTTGGATAGGAAAAGTACAAGTGGTGGATGTCAATTGTTGGATGGAAAGTTGGTAAGTTGGCAATCAAAGAAACAAACTTGTGTTGCAATTTCAACTGCTGAGGCTGAATACATTGCTGCTGCAGCTTGCACTTTGCATCATTTTGATTTAGAGTCAACTTCATGATTATGCAATCAATATGAAAAAGATTCCTTTTTATTGTGATTCTCAAAGTGCAATTCACATTTGTCATAATCCAGTACAACACTCAAAGACGAAACACATAGCTCTTAGATATCATTTTATCAAAGATCATGTGGAAGATGGGAATATTGAAATTCATTTTGTTAAAACCACTGAGCAACTTGCTGATATTTTTACTAAATCTCTTGATGAAAAATCATTTGTCAGAATTTTAGCAGGTTTGGGGATGATTGACGTGAATTCAGTATCGAAATCTATCAGTCAAGGATGAAATGTTTGTTCAGAATCTATGAATGAAAAGTGTTCAGAAGTTACTGTTCATTTAGCGGCTTCGCATGGCTTCGCATTCATTTTCTTCGCATCCATACACATTTCAACTAAGGTTAGATTTCTGATCTGTTTTTAATGTTTAAAAAAAAAGCCAAACAATCACAAAAATATTTTCTTTTGATTTATTTTCATTTTTGAAAAATTAAAAAAAAAATCCAAAAAGATTTTATTTTGTTATGTTTTTATTTTTGTAAAATTCAAAAATCACAAAAATATTTTTGTTCTCTTGGTTTTTATAACATTGTGTGTTGTGAGATTAGTCCAGAGTAAAATGCGAAGAGCTCATGCTTGTGTCTTCTATGGGAAGGTATCAATTTTTTTTAAAAACTAGTTAGGATGTCCCTAGAAGCATGCTGCTATATGTAGACCAAAAGCCTCAACAAGATTCTATGTGTAAGAAAAGAAAGCCTTAATGAAATTATGACATGAAAATTTCTTCACAAAAGGCTTATATTCGCATAAGTCAAAAGAGTTACCTTACTCTTCTCAAATGAGTTAAGAGATTTCTATTTTGTCCATTATAACAGAGGTACACTTCGATTCTTAACCAATCTTTTTATACCAAACAATTCTTTCAATCCAAATTTTCGAAGAGATTTGTCCTTGATGTCTTTGATCAAACCAATCAAAACCTAGACAAATCACAAGTTTGTGTTTATGATCTAACATCATGAGACTGTGATGAAAGTGAAACCCAAACATCATAAATCTTAAGGAATTGACGAGGAACATCGTTTCAGATTTTAACGAAACTTTTGTTTCAGTACCAAAAATTTCGAAACTCCCAATCATATTAAATTCGCATGTGTGGTCTTGATCAAACATTCGCAACCCACGATGTTTGTTACCCAACAAGATCCAGTTCAAAATTTTTTTATTAATATGATTTTTGTGTGAGTTTTATTCGCAAATCCTAGTCATGATAAATATTTTTAAAAGCCAACTTGTCACTGACTACACTGGTCATACAAGTAATTTCATTTACAATTTCTCACCTTATGTTAAGGCTGATATGTAATGAAGTTTGAAACCAACACAAAATATCATTTAAAAGAAGCCCTTCGATACTTATTTAAAAGTATTCGATTGTATTTCACGGGAAACTACACAAGCTGTTGATTATCTCTCTTGATGATTAACGAAGCAACCTTTGCCTGGGGTTTAACTGCATTGATGTCAAATTAAATTTTTGACATCACAGAATTCCAAAATTTTTGTTTTGTTTCTCATCTTATTCTGTTGACACAATGCACACACAAAATCCTTGAGGTTCTGAGTAAAACAAACTCAGGCTGATGATTTCGCAAATCTGGCATATGACTTCACTTTACATCCCAAAAGTGAAAGAGCCTTGCCTCCATGCGAAGGGTTTTAACGGTTCAGATTCTATAACGGGAAACTTGACAGGCTGTGTACTCAAGATGGTTGGTATTCTATACGGTTTTCAAGGATATGTGACAGTTACTTTTTGAAGCATGGTTATCTTTTGCAGTCATGATCCGATTTTCAAGGTGCCACATCGGATAACATTAAATGCATCCCGCTTTAATTTGAAATCAATTTGGGTAAACTATAAAAGGGGGATCAAGAACACTATATACGGTTACGCGAACAGAACTCTCACAAACCTCCAAAGATTCAAACTTGTTCAACTTCATCTCTTTCAAACCCTAACGATGGATGCCACTCAATCCAACACTGATGAAGTTCTTTCCCAATCCCTGATGAAAATCCAAAGCACCAATTATCAAGTTGATCCAAATGTCTCTTCTTATCCCGAAGAATTGAAGATGCTCATCGTTGCTCTGAAACGATCACCTTTGTCCACTGTCATGTTTAGTTCATTCTCCGTTCCGATGACATGGTTATCCTTGGCAGCTTCAACAGCATCATACAACCATACTACTGATGTTTTAACCTTCAACCTGATAAACAACAAACGGGTAAAACTTTCCAAGAAGATGTTTGTTGAATTCTTGCAGATTCCGAACAATCCTCCATTTTTCAAACCTGTTAACTCTCAAATCATTCATATGTTCAATGAGATGGGCCATCTACTAGAGCTTGAGAAGATAAGTGACTTTCGAAAGTCTGGGTTGCTGTGCATATGTAATTTCTTATTTGGAAATTTTCTCCGATGCCTAACAGGAAGAACAGTTGGACTGGATAGAGGGAGAATGGAAGTATATGCCATGGTTAAGGGCTTGTACTACGATATCAGTGTAGATTATGCAACCCAGTTGTGGAAGGAATTTGTCAAGAATCTAGAAACACAAACTCTGAAAAATGAATTTCGTGTGCGAATTATTGGAGTTTGATTCTAGAGAAGGTGTATGAAAGAGAAGGGATTGTTGTCCCTGAGGATGTTGAAGTTGATGAATTCTCTTTATATCAATTTCCGAAGGTAGTGGAAGATGATGAGACGATTTTTACTCATGTTGCTCGCATTCCAGATGCGATGCTTCGCAAGGTCTCTCAAACTCATAAGGTCTTGGTGAGATATTTGAAAACAATTGATCAATCGGTGCCGACTGGAGTGTTATTAGATGTTACTGTACCCTCAAAGAAGAAGAAGCCTACAAAGAAGGATGCGAAAGGTCCATCTTCGCAACAGGTTCAGGATGAAGATGTTCATATTGAAGAGACTTCATCTAAATCAAAGAAAGAAACAATACCTTCCAAGTCTGGGGTATTGAAAAATATCTGCACGACTGAGGTGAGCAGTAAAGGTGTTACCATTCGCAATATTCCAGCTCTGGTCTCTCCAGGAAAGAAAAGACAAAGAGCTGAAGACGTTGCAAAAAACATGCAACATACTCTAACAAAAAGACGGAAGCTGGTGGTTCGCAATGAATCATCTGATGAAGAGATAGTTCCAGAAACTCCACCGGTGACGTCTACGGTAAATGTTTCCTTACCAATCATTTCCATTACCCCCACTTCGCAAATATCTACCATAATACTACTCACTGAACCACTCGAAATAGTCACTACCAAATCAGTTTCTGAGGAGGTACCTATTTCTGATACGGTTGTCAACGTATCTGATACGGGGGCACCTATCACGAGTGTTGAAACCACATTACCAATCACCTTACCAATTTCTTTACCACTTGTTTCAGTTCCATCTACAACTCTATCCACAACCTCATCAATTTTTGATCATCCACTTCAAAATTCATTTACAACCCTTTTTCCCTCACAATCACCAGAAACTCCTCAACCTTCGCAATCTTTATCTGAGAATGAAACTGAAGGAGGAGACTTTGGAGGTGTAATTGAAGACATTCATTTTGATTTAGAGGAGGAGGATATTCCTGATCATATGCTTATGACAGGAAAGCAATTTAAAATCCTGAATCATAAGCTGAATGCTGTTATTCAGTCACAAGCTGATTCTGGCAGGATGTCTTCTATCTCAGCAGTGGAGGTTGATATAATGCTCAAGGGTGCTGAGAAGCGTATAATGGAGCAGGTTGATCAGTCTGATAAAAATAATGAGCTTTGCATTAAAGCTCAAGGGAGTAATTTTTCTTCAGTGGTCCAGGACTTGAAAACAATTGCAAAAGAACGTCATGTTCTCTTTGTACACGATTTGAAGAAAGTTCGGGAGGATGTCAACTTTAAGCTTCAAGAGTTGAAAATTGAACTTGCGAAGGAGCTCAGGGATATTAATTCTCAAAATATAGAAGTTCAAATGAAGATTGATGAGGTTACTTCAAAAGTGCAAAAGGTTGTTGATGCTCCTATCCTTGAAGCTAATCACAAAGAAACCCAGGAGAAGTTTGATCAACTGATCAAATTGGTGACTGAGCTCAAAACGGTGGTTTCGCAATCTTCATCTACACAAATTCTCACTCCTGAGTTCTTGTCTCTAAAAGTTAATAGTTTAGAACGAGCTGTTCATAAAGCTCTTGCACCAATCGCCAATTTTACCTCTTTACTACCGAAGAGTGCCGCACCTGCTTTCACAGGGGTGCAAGGGGGAGAGAAGAATTAAAGTAAAGAGGAGGATGCGAAGACAGTGGGAAAAGTTATATCTACCCAGATTACATCTACTCTTCCAAGACTTACGAAGCCAATTTCCTCAACTACAATATCCACAAGACCTACTGCTAAAGGAATTTCGATTGGGGAAAAAGAAGGAAGTTCAAGTTCAAAACCTCAATCAGATGTTGTGGAAAAAGGAAAAGGGATATTGTACGAAAAATCAAAGGAGGAGAAGAAAGCTGAGGCTGAGGCAGAGTTGGAGAGAATGAGACAAGTACAAAGCATCATGAGGGAAAGTGCAAGTGATCCTCCCACGATGAACAAAGGAGATCCTGCGAAGCTGTATTCTTACGAAACCATTGAGTCAAACGTTCTGGGGAGGGAAATGTATGAGTTCGAGAAGAAGCCAAAGAGAAGTTATGATATTACGAATTCAGACATTTGTCAGCTAGATTTTCCAATCAACGAAATGCTCTTCATTACTGCTCAGTACAAGATTAGCGAGAAGTTTGATAATCCTGATGGTTATATACACATGAAAATCAGATTTCATGCTGTATTGGGGAAGAATCCGGATGAAGTTTGGTCTTTAATGAAGATCAAAAAGGTACTAACATTCAAGAAATATGTGATGTTTGAAGACATGCTTCAAAATTTTCGTTACTTTGTTATTCGAGCAGACAACAAGTAGTATGACTTCACTGTAACTGATTTTCCTCTGATGAACTGCAACGATTTGATTCAAGTGGCCCTGATTTAGAAGCATATGGAAGAGAATAAGCTCAAAGGCTCTGAGACTGAAGTGTTCAAGATAGGATTCGCACATATTAAAACATATATCGACAATTACTTCGATTGTTTGGCTCTGACTGATGAAGAATTGGCAACTATGGTGGGAAGAGAAGTAAATGTTCCTTGGGAAGAAACTTTATCCCAATCAGCATTATCAAAATATGTTGTTGGGGAAATATGCCTGAAACCTTTCGGCATGGTGTTTTCAGGAAGAGATACGAAGGGGAAGCCCAAGAAATTCTTGTTTAAAGTCTCAGAGGTGGAAATATATACTTCTTCGCAATATACGCACTTTATTGTTCGTATGAACAATTGCAAGAAGAACAATGAAGGAGACAAGAAGGATCTCAAGAAGGTAATTTCCTGGTATGGAGAAGTGCGAAAGAAAATTCACTCTGCTGTTTAAAAGCTTATGGACTGAATAGCTTCGACTGTTTACAAAGGGGGAGATTGTAGAAGTAAAATTGTAAAAGTCGAATATTGTGTTTGTATAGTTTCGCATCTTTATGTTATTTTACTAAGTCAATTTTGTGTAAAGTGTAATGTTTAGACTTAGTATATTTTTTGTTCACTCAGGTTCCCTATAAATAGGGACTAAGGATAGAAGTAGAGGATAACTTTTGCAACTCAAATATTCTTCTGCTTATTCGGTGTAATCAGTCTTTTTCAATACAAGATCTGATTAATATTTACTCTTCGTGTTCATATTTCTCAATTACTCAATTCATAATTGCATTCATAATCTCAATAACAGTTCTCTTCACCAAGTAGCTGTTAGGTTCATCCAGACTCACCAGTATGTTATGACTGATAAGTGTATCACCTTCCGCAGTAATATGGAAACCATAGTAATGCTCAGGTGCATTCCTAACTCTCATGGAATGCCTCAGAGGTACAAACTCTTCTATCGGATCAACAGGAGTTTCCTCATCAGGTTGATTGCTAGGGTTTGAGGTTCCTTCACCACTTGACTCTTGAATTTCTTCAAGGTCAATTTTCCTCCCACTGTTTCCTTGGCTCTTGAATTCTCTCTCGTGAAAGACTCATCTCCTTTCTACAAAGACCACATTATCACTTGGTTTGTTGAAGAGGTAACCAAAGGATCTATGTGGGTAGTCGATGAAAATACACCTCTCACTTCAAGGTTCAAGCTTATCGTAAGACTCGCGCCTCACAAAATCCTCGCAACCCCAAATATTGATGTGGTCCAGATTGGGAACTTTTCCGATCCATATCTCATGAAGTGTTTTGTCAACCTTCTTCGTAGGGACTAGATTAAGAATACGGGCGACAGTCTCTAAGGCATACCCCCAGAATGAGATTGGTAGCGAAGCTCGACTCATCATGGAACAAACCATATCTAACAAGGTTAGGTTCGATTGCGCCTTTCAACCACACCATTAAGTTGTGGTGTCCTGGGAGGTGTCAGTTGTTAGATTATCCCACATTCCTTAAGATAATCAAGGAACTTTGTACTAAGATACTCACCATCTCGATCGGATCGAAACATCTTAATGTTCCTGCCCAACTGATTCTCCACTTCTTGTTTGAACTCTTTGAATCTTTCAAAGGTCTCTGACTTATGCTTGATTAAGTAGACATATCCATATCTACTAAAATCATTAGTAAAAGTCACAAAGAAGCGGTTAGCATCTCCTGTGGCGGTTCTGAAGGGTCCGCAGACATCAGTGTGTATGAGGTTCAACAAACCCTCACCCCTAGCACAAGTACCAGTGAAGGGTGACTTTGTCATTTTCCTAAGCAAACAAGATTCACAACTATCATCTGACTTTAGGTCAAAGGACTCTACGACTATATCCTTTTGGAGTTGGCCTATACGTTTCTTGCTTACATGTCCAAGATGATAATACCATAAAGATGCTTTATCCAAGCTAGTGGAAGAATCGATACACAATACATTATTTCCTAGGTTATCAACAACTGAAATAGTTTCATATACACCATCACAAGGTAATGCTTTAAAATAAAAAACATTATTAAAGAAAGCATTAATACCACCACTATCATTATCAAATGAAAAGGAAAAACCTTTTTTGTACAAACCATGAAAGGAAATAATATTTCTCGCCATTTCAGACGAGTAACAACACTTATTCAAATCTAATACTAATCCACTACTTAGTAACAACACTTATTCAAATCTCATAGGACTTTTGGAGCTCGACTATCATAGTGGTCAATATGATACATGCCACTTTGGTAGCATCTCTTTCATGTGCCTGATATTCAGCGATCTCCTCAGGAGTAGCAGACAGCTCGAGTTCTTTAAGCTCCTTGGCGAGGACATACTCTTTGTCCTCATGCTGAGTGACCATCCTGATGTTCCTGATCCAATCCGTAAAGTTAGATCCATCAAAGATGACTCTCCCAGAAAGGTTCATGAGAGAGAAGGAGACGGTAGGGTTTGAGCCAGAAGAAACATTGTTGGAAGACATCTGAAAAGAAGAAAGACAAGTTTAGATTAGATATAAAGATAGTCCTTAATAAATCACCCAAATGTAATATTAAGGCTATGACCCAACATAATATTTTATAACTTTGAAGAGGGATGTCGTAATCCAATGTATAAAATATTTGAAGGTAGGTGAATGACGATTCACCAATTTCAACCATGAAAAACGAAATAAATTATTAGGATTTAATTGTTTTTGAAACTCCTAGATTCTTTGAGATTCATTGAACTTTTCAATGGCATGTTTCAATCTCGAGTGTGCCTTTCAGGTTTTGTGACTGGGATACCGAGGATCACAAAACAAGGTGTGAAGTAACCATGCAAATTACTTGGTACCCTTAATATTTACCCGTCAATCGATGTGCCGCTTAACCACACGCGCTCCACCAATACTATGATAAAGATTAAGTTACCCTTTGCCTACCTTGTTATGTCCAGGTTAGTGTGCCGGTTAACCACACACGCTCTACTAACGACTTAATCAAAGTGCAAAGTGTAATTTAATGGGTTAGCGCCTTATTCACATTTTCCTAAAGTAACTCAGATTGGGAATTTATAAAAACATTTAGGGGCTGTTTGTTTTTTTTGTGAAGAGCTGCGCAACCACTTTTGTCTGCGCCGCGCAGACAACGCGCAGACATATGCCCTCGCAGAGTGTTTGTTTTTTGGAAGTGCGCAGACCAAAAAACGTCTGCGCGAGGTCTTCCTGGCGCAGACATAGGCCACTGTCTTCAAAGGTCTTCAGACCTCATTTTAACCAAAAAAAAAAAAAAGATCACCCATTTTATTTTTTTTTTCTTTCTCTTTTTGCTAAAAATGCATTTTTAATCTTTATGACATGAAATTAAGTTTGAAAAATTAATTTATTTCAACGGCTGCAGACGTTAAAAACAAACAGTCTTCTTATTGCAGACTGCAGACATTTGGTCCACCTCTTCTACCGCAGAGACTTGCAGATGTGGTCCGCAGACTGCAGACTTTTTGGCTTCAAAAAAACAAACAACACCTTAGTTACTTTATATTCATCATAATTTTAATGAAGATTTAAAGTCCTTGTCTTACCCATTCGGCTAACGACCATCCACCGATCAAGGAAGCGGTGGGTGAGGGCGGACACCCATTAAGCTGCCATTTTATAGGCAACAACCTTATACTCCCCCTTATAGACCGGCTTCGTGAATGAGGCCTGCTAACGGTAAAACGACTTTTTATTATACATATACAATTATTATTAAACTTATAATATTATCAAGTATAAGCGTTGAATTTTAACTTTTAAAATTCTAGGGGTTGGAACTAAAGTTTTTAAAGTGACTTTACATGTTCCAAAACTTGAGGGCAAGTTTTGTAATGTTACAAAACTTTTCATCTCATAACTTATGAGTTAATGGTTTAATAAAATGAGTGACTTTTCATTTTATGTAACCTATGTGTTTCTTTAATGGACTTTAAAAGAGTGATTTTGGTAATCCATAACTTGATGACAAATTATGGATTCCATTAAAACACATAATTGATCAAGAATTAATCATTAAAAAATTTAGCAAGTAATTCCTATGATCTAACTATAACTCATAAGAACATGAATATCATATCAAAATTTCAATAATCATATGAACACATATAAAACATGGATAAATGGATTCGCATAACCATTACACCATCTAAAACAAGTTTTAAAACACCAAAATCGTTTATGGTAATGTTTCTAGTTCATTTCCAGCAGCAAAAGTCGAAAAACTGCACTTTGACAAGCCAACTCGCCGAGCGCATGAACTGACTCATCGAGTTGGTTGAACATAGGCATGGACTCATCGAGTGCACCCATGGACTCGGTGAGTCCACTGTCCAGACAACCAATTTTTTGAGTTTTTCAGCAAGTTTGCATCAAATATCAAGAAAACAAGCCTAGGCTCTGATACCACTGAAGGGTTTTGAGTATTCTAACACTCCTAAGGTGTACATGCAACCCTAGAAACCTTGTATCTATGTTTTTCTATGATACATGCAATTTTTTTTCGAAGGTTCATAACCTATCTAGCATACATGGGGAACTTTTAAACATAAAAGTTTGTAAGATAGACATACCTTTAGTTTCTTGGATTCCTTGATAACCTTGTGAGCCTAGCACCTCAAGTGTGATGCCTCAAATGTCTCACACAACACCAAAGCACTTGCAATAACTTAGAGAGAAATGAAAATACTCTAGAAATCGGCTAGCCCTCACTTTTCTTACTTAGTCCCAATTTTGGTCTACAACATGATGCTTATATAGTGTTCACATTTAGGGTTACACCATGTAAACCCTAATTGACATGACTCTTCATTTCTTGGATCCATGGGTTCAAAACCACCATGGAGCCTCCATGGAGCATCTTATGGGTTTTAGTCCAACTTCATAAACCATGGATCATTAACCCACTATACAAGAATGGATGGTTTACACAATCAACACCTATATTTAATTAGTCTCCTTTTGATCACTTAATTAATTCCAAATTAACTCTTGATCAATACTAATTAAATAATATTATTAATATATTAGAACTTATAATATATTAAGAAACCATAAGTGTCCTCTCTCTCATTTTAGTCTACCCAAGCGCATGATGCCATGCAACCCAAATGGACCATGCCAAACCGGGTGAAGTACATACCAGAAATAGTTATGGACTTAGACACCTTATCCAACAGTATTTGGGTGAAGTCAATAAGCTCTGTGCTTAAGGTTTATGTTTGAAATCTTTTTCCGGTACTTCTAGTTCCAAAGGGAAGGACCCAGCTTGATCACACTGCATCCCTTGTAGTTTATTTTCATAATATCTATTCTAATTTACTCTGATGTTTAGGAGATACGTTTTACTCTAGTTGGGTTTATGAACAGTGTTTATGAGATTTGGGTGTTCTAAAAACAAAATTTTTACTTAATATTTTTGGGACGTTAGAAGTTGGTATCAGAAAATTGGTTTGAGGGATTCAGGCACACTCTCGAGTGTGTTTGAACTGAAACTGAGGAATTAATAAATCTTTTTGTAAGAAAAATGAAATTTTAAATTTTTTTTTTACAAAGAAAGGGTGCTATAAGTGCAATCAACTGAGCTTAAGTAACATATTCTAAAAATACCCATACATGAGTATTATACATTTGTATGCTATTATGAGAATTGCATGCTAGAATAAGACTAAGGATACCTTCAAGAATTAAATGATAAAACTACCCGATATGCGTGATGCCTGATAGCCTAGGAGGAAGTGAATGTTATGTGATACTTGGAGTCTAGATTAACTAAGTTAATTGCTAAGCATATGTTTAAAAATTGTATACGATTAGGATCATATAGCCTTAGAATGATTGATTTAGCCTTATTTCATGTTCCTTGTTTGGATGTGGGCTTAGGATAGAATCATTTATTCAACAGTCTACTTGATCCATTATTGTATATAATTTGCATGCATAATGCAACCAATGATGTTCGTAGAGGTTCGTAGTAGCGCAAAAACAAATGAGGCGAGGATTCATAGGATAGCCTAGGGAGAACTATAGTATGATATGTATGCTTATTAGCATAGGGTTCATGAGAACCACCATAGTGAAGTGCCTTAGAATATTTGGGATAATTCTTGAGGAGAGTATAGATAGGTGTGGAAGGTAGTAGTGGGGCATACTAGAAGCACGAGATTCATACCTGAATCAATGAGAGTCGCGGAGATCTTAAGAATTTTGTAATGTGAGATATCCCTTAGGTATGTTATGATCATTTGTATGTTTGCCTTTCATTATGGTGGTGAGCACTCGAGGAGGAGGTTCTGCTTTAGGATCTGGTGCTAAGCTGATTGATGAGAGGATGTTCGACTACATTATTTCATAGATCACTCGTGGTATTTTGAATTCGACTAATGTGATGTTTGGTACCATAAAGGAGGGGATCATTGAGATTTTGGATGAGCGTTTAGACACTTTCCGTCCTAAGATATTGGCTGCTATGGTAGCACGCACTCTTACTTTTCGAGAGTTTCATGTATGTGGGTCTCCAGAGTTCTTCAGGAAGAAAGACCCCATTGTTAGTAGGAGGTGGATTACAGATATGGTGAATGCCTTTCGAACGCGTTTTCTGCCCTAAGGTTTCGAAGTTCAGTTTTGCATCATGTGTAGTGAACTATAGAGCTCGTGATTGGTGGGAGGAGGTAGGCCACGCCTTGGGAGCAGATGCTATTGAGGTGATGACTTGGGATGACTTCTTTATGAGATTTTTGGCAGAGTATGTACCTGCTATTGAGGTGCAGTAGCTGGAGACGGAGTTTCAGAACCTTTTTCAGAAAACAAATGATTATGGTTGAGATTACCTCCATATTCCGAGAGGTAGCTTTGCTAGTTCCGCAGTATGTTGCGGATGAGGAGATGAAGAAGACGAGATATCATGACATGTTGAGGGATGACAATCGAGAGTTTGTAAGCATGTCGAGCTACAGGACCTTGGAGGATATGATTTCCAGAGCCCGAGAATGGGAGATTCAATTGGAGGTTTGGACGAAGCAGAAGATATCTCAGATTCAAACAGTAGAATGCTCCACAAATAAGCTCAAGATTTTTGTCTCATGATATAGAGGTCAACAGGGTTGGAGTTGTTGTTGCAAGTGCGGGAGCACTATGGAGTGTACTGAGTGAGTGGTTCAGGATACTATAAGTACAGGAAGACTGGTCACTTTAGCATAGATTGTACTTAGTTATCGGGACTAATTTTTTTCCATTGAAATTAGACGGGTCACAAGAACACCGACTGTTCGAGGTTATCAGGAGGAGCGATGACGTCACTCGCCCGGTCTACATTGAGGATCACTGATGGCTGCCAAGGAAAGATGGGGGCTCCTGTGGTAAGGAGTCGGGCATTTCAGTTTACATCCGAGGAGGCTCGAGGAGTGCCAGATGTGGTTACTAGTATGTACCTTCTTCATGTTCTTCCTTCTTTCGTTATTTATGCTTATGTTTTATCTGATCATTTATGGGGACGTTTTTAGTCGATGGTATGAGTGTTTATGTTCTTTTCGATTCGAGTGCTTCTAGATATTTTGTCCCTGTTGCACTTTGCAAGATTTTTAGTGATGCTCTGGGGTTTTGGATCACTCGTTGTAGGTAGAGATTGTGAATGACTATACTGTGAGTGCTCTGATTGTTCATCGAGGTTGTGTACTTAAGTTGTTCCATTAGAAGTATTCAATTGATCTAGTCCTTATTCCTCTGCGAGGGACTAATATTATTGTGGACATGGATTGGTTGAGCTAGAATGGAGCTATGATTGATTGTGAGCGTCAATTAGTGAGAGTTCAAACCCCAAGTGGGGGAGAACTAGTTATTCATGGTGATAACATTCAGCTAGTACCGATTTGATGCTCAGCTGTGAGGGCTAGGAGACATCTTCAACAGGGATGCTCTGGATTTGTAGCGTATGTTATGGATACATGAGTAGTGGAAAAGAAAACACATAGTGATGTCCCACGTCGTTTGAGATTTCCTAAATATGTTACATGAGGATTTTCCGGCGGTGCCTGCTGAGAGGAAAGTTGAGTTCCGGATAGATTTGGTTCCTAGTGTGGCACCGATCACAAGAGGATTCTACACATCTACATGAACTGTTAGACAAGGGATTCATCAGGTCGAGCAGTTCACTATACGGAGCACCGATACTGTTCGTGAAAAGAAGGATGTTTCACATATAATGTGCATTGATTACTGGGGGTTCACACATGATGTGCATCTTCGTTTTCCATGATTAATTTTAGATCGAGGTATCATCATATGAGGGTTAGGGATGAAGATGTGCAGAAGACAACCTTCAAGACTCATTATGGTCATTACAAGTTTGTGGTGATGCCATTTAGGATCACCAATGCACCAGCGGTGTTCATGGATCTCATGAACCGGGTTTGCAAACCGATGTTGGACCAGTCGATGTTTCTTTTCATTGATGATATCTTGGTCTATGCAAAGACCAAGGAGCAACATGATGAGCACTTGCGAGAGGTCTTAGAGACTTTGAGGAGGGAGAGTGTTTATGAAAAGTTCTCTAAATGTGATTTTTATTTGTACAAGATGTAGTTCTTGGGGAACGTTGTCAACCAGAAGAGTATATTAGTTGATCCGGAAAAGAACGAGGCAATGATGCAGTGAGAAGTTCTGAGGTCACCATCTAAGATTCGTAGTTTCCTTTTATTAGCAAGTTATTACTGGATGTTCATCCTAGATATCTCCAAGATTGTTGTTCGTTTGACTCGGTTAAAAAAAAGAATGTTACTTTTCGGATGGGGCCTGAGCAGCAGGTAACATTTGAGACTTTGAGGAAAAGATTGTGTGAGGCCCCGATACTGACCCTTCCCGAGGGAATGGATGGTTTTGTGGTTTATTTCGATGCATCAATTATAGGATTAAGGGCAGTACTTATATAGAGGGGTTACTTGATTGATTACATTTTGAGGCAGTTAATGCGTCATGAGACGAACTATCCTACATGTGATTTGGAGTTAGGGGTTGTGGTTTTCGCCTACAATATTTGGCGGCATTACTTGTACAGCCAAACCTGAATACGAGATAACACAGATGATTAGATGTCATCAAGTACTATGACTATGAGATCTTGTAGCATCATGGGGAGGCCAGTGTAGTGGTTGATGCTTTGGTTCACAAGGCGACAAGTACACCTGTTAGAGGGATGAAGAGGGATTTGATCAAGGGGCATAGGTTGAGGGATGAAGAGGGAGAATTGGAAGGAAGAGAATAATAGGGATATGATTCTGTTATTTATCAAAGACAGTCGAGGATTGTTGACTTAGTTTGGTAGAGTATGGGTTCCAGTTTTTGGAGAGGTTAGGCATACATTGTTGGAAGATGCACATATGTTGTGGTTTTCAATCCATATAGGGGCCAAGAAAATGTATAAAGACTTGAGATTAAGCTACTGGTGGCCCCGCATGAAGAGGGATATAGCATGGTACATTGAACGGTGTCTGACTTTCCAGAAAACCTAGTCCGAACATCAAAGCCTCACAACAAAATGCAGTTGTTACCCATTCCTATTTGGAACTAGGAGGATATCACTATGTATTTTATCATGAATTTTCCAAGGACGATGCGTGAGGTTGATTCTATCTAGCTCATTGTCGATATATTAACTAAGAGTGCACAATTCATCCATATATCAAAGAGATTTTCTGCTGAGAAGTTGGCCGACATCTACATCAAGGAGGTAGTCGTTCGTCATGGAGTTCCATTTTCAGTGATTTCCGATCGGGATGCTCGTTTCACCTTTAGGTTTTTAGATGAAATTTCATGAGGAGTTGGGTACTCAACTGCATTTCAACAGAACATACCAGCCTTAGACCGACGGACGGAGCAAGCAGATTATTCAGACGCTCGAGGATATTCTCAGGGCTTGTATGCTAGATTTTGGCAGGACTTGGGATACTTATCTGATGGGGAGCTTTTAATCTAAAAGTTGGCTAGAATTACATACCTTGTAGTTGATTTGATTCCTTGAAAACCTTGAGAGCCTAGCACCCCAAGTGTGATGCCTCAAATGCTTCACACAACACCAAATGCTTTGGAATAACCTTAGAGTATGTATAACACTTGTATAAATCGGCTTGCCCTCTCTTGTTCTTAGTGTGTAGCCGATTTTGGTGAGTATGATGTCCTTTATATAGTGTGTCACATCTAGGTTTACACCATTTAAACACTAATGTGACATGACTCTTCATTTCCATGACCCATGGGTTTGTAACTCCCATGGAGCATCCTATGGGTTTAACCTAACTTGATAATCCATGGAGCCTTTTAGCCTACTATATAAGTTGTGGATGATCTACACAATCAACCCATATATTTAATTAGTTATCTTTTGATCACTTAATTAATTCCAAATTAATTCTTGATCAATACTAATTAAATAATACTATTAATATATTAGAACTTATAATATATTAATAAACCACAAGTGTTATTTCTCTCATTAAGTCTATCCAAATGCATGATGCCATGCAACCCAAATGGACCATGCCGGGTCGGGTCAAGTACATACCAAGTATAGTTACGGACTTAGACACCTTATCCAACAGTCTCTGACTTGGATAAGTCTAATAACTATATCAGTAAGTCTGGCTTCAGGAACCGATTAGCAATCGTAGCTCTTTCAAGGTCTCTCTGAACTGAGAAGATGATGATACGCCATTTAAGATGCGTAATCATATAATCCTCTGTTCTAGATATCAGTTGAACAACTACATAAAACAATGTCTTAATTATTGTCTAGCAGTTTGTTTCCCGATTTCCGATATTTTTGACATAGAACTAAATTGAACACATCATTTCGGTTCTGACCGGGCCCAATACATAGGTTAAAAAAAAATCATTGAGGGGCCCATATATTGCTTCTAATCCAAGAAGGAATAGATAAACTTTGACTCATATGCTTATTCTACTACTTGTTGAATCACACACAAAAGTACGTTTTATAACATCAAGTTACTAATGCGGTTTCGTACGATCAATGCATAACCAACTCATAGGCAACAAGTCATATCTCTATGTTTGAGGACTTATATGATGTTACCGTCTCATGATCACTCGAGATAAATTCCATGAAGTGATACCTGTGAGCGTGGGTTGTTTCCAATGCTCTGAACTTATGAGCACTCATGACTGTTGTAGCCATGTCCAACAACTTAGACCTCTGCAACCATCTCATGACAGTCTTGATTCATACCTACTTCCAACATATGACCGACTGTGGAGATTCGAATAAACTGATATACCAAACATAATTATTCTGGAAGTCAAAACATGAAAAAGAAATATAGTAAACGATTGACAAAAGATAGCAACACTTTACTCATAAATAAACACAACTTTTATTCATCATCAAATGTCAACTACACTTTGCAAATTTCAAATTATCTAACTACTAAAACGAATATCATCCTTCAGCCCTATGCTCTGAGCATGTTGGAGATGCTTAACCCTACTCAATCCCTTCATGAGGGGATCTGCTGGGTTCTCATCCGATGATACCCTCTTTGCCACGAGGAGTCCTTCTTCTGTTCGATGTCTAATGAAATGGTATTTTTTGTCGATGTGTCTGGATCTCCCATGATCCCTTGGTTCTTTGGCTAAGACAACTGCACTTTCACTATCACAAAAAATTTCCATTGGCTCCTTTATAGCTGGTACAACTCCAAGCTCTCTAATGAAGTTCTTTAGCCATATCGCCTCCTTTGCTGCCTTGCTTGCTACTATATACTCTTATTCAAAAGTTGAATCAACCACTGTCTCTTGCCTGCAACTTTTCCAAGTAATTGTTCCTCCATTTAAGGTAAATACCCAGCCTGACTGAGAGCGGAAATTATCCTTATCAGTCTGAAAGCTAGAATCACTATACCCTATAACTCTCAAGTCATCACTCCCACCGAGGGTAAGGATCTAGTCCTTAATCCTCTGCAGGTACTTGAGGATATTCTTTACTTCAGTCCAGTGTGCCTTGCCAGGGTTCCCCTGATATCTGTTAACCAAGCTGAAAGCAAAGGCTACATCATGTCGAGTGCAGGTCATAGCATACATGATGGAACCTGTTGCAGAAGCATACGACACTCGACTCATTTCTACTATCTCGGACTCAGTACTCGGGCTGTGAGTTTTACTCAGTCTGGCGTTACTCTGGATGGGTAACTCTCCTTTCTGGAGTCCTGCATGCTGAGCCTCTTCAGCACCTTCTCCAAGTAGGTTCTCTGACTAAGTCCAAGTAGTCTTTTACTCCAGTCTCTCATAATCCTTATCCCTAGAATATAGGCCGCTTCTCCTAGGTCTTTCATAGAGAAACACTTCCCAAGCCAGAACTTCAATTCTAGTAGGGTTGGGATGTCATTTCCTATGAGTAGTATGTCATAGACACAAGCAAAATTCTTTGACTTTCTCATCAAATAAAAGATTCCATCTGCGAGGTGCCTGTTTCAATCCATAAATGGATTTCTTGAGCTTACACACTCTATTAGGGTATTCTATACTGACAAAACCCTCTGGCTGACTCATGTAAACATCTTCAGCTAAACTTCCATTAAGGAAGGTGGTTTTCACATCCATTTTCCATATTTCATAATCATGAAATGCAGTGTTGGCAAACAGAACCCTAATGGATTAATCTTTTCTACTGGTGAAAAGGTCTCATCATAATCAACTCCCGTAGTTTGAGAAAAGCCCTTTGAAACTAGTCGCGCCTTATATGTGTGTACATTACCATCCATGTTGGTCTTCTTCTTGAAGATCCATTTGCACCCAGCTGTCTTATGACCTGGTACATTGTCAACCAAGTTCCAAACTTGATTGTCATACATGGAATGTATCTCGCTATCCATTTCCTCTTTCCACTTGGCAGACTCGAGGCCTGTCATGGCTTCCGTGTAATTGTTAGGTTCATCCAGACCTATCAATGTCTGATCACTGATAAGTGTCTCACCTTCTGCAATAATATGGAAACAATAATAATGCTCAGGTGCATTCCTAACCCATGTGGAACGCCTTAGTGTTACAGATTTGTCAATTGTCTCAACCGGAGTTTCCTCCTCAGGTTGAGTGCTAGAATTTGAAGCTCCTTCACTAGTTGACTCTTGAATTTCTTCAAGGTCAATTTGCCTCCTACTGTTTCCTTGGCTTATGAACTCTCTTTCTCGAAAGACACCCCGCCTTGCTACAAAGACTACATTGTCACTAGGTCTGTAGAAGAGGTAACTAAAGGATTTCTGTGGGTAGCCAACGAAAATACACCTCTCCCTTCGAGGTACGAGCTTATCATGAGTCTCATGTCTCACGAAAGCCTCGCAACCCCAAATCTTGGTGTGGTCTAGTTTGGGAATTTTACCAGTCCACATCTCATGAGGAGTTTTGGCAACTTTTTTTGTAGGGACCAGATTAAGGATATGGGCGGCAGTCTCTAAGGCATACCCCTAAAATGAGATTGGTAGCCAAGCTCGACTTATCATTGAACGAACCATATCCAACAAGGTTCGATTACGCCTCCCAGCTACACCATTAAGCTGTGGTGTCATGGGAGGTGTCAATTGTGAGATAATCCCACATTCCTTAAGATAGTCGAGGAATTCTGTACTAAAATATTCACCTCCGTGATCATATCCAAGCATCTTAATATTCCTGCCCAATTGATTCTCGACTTCCTGTTTAAACTCATTAAACCTTTCAAAAGTCTCTGACTTATTCTTGACTAAATAGACATATCCATATCTACTATAATCATCAATAAAAGTCAAATAATAACGATTAGCATCCGTTGTGGCCGATTTGAAGAGTGTACCAGATCCAACAAATCTTCACCCCTAGCACAAGAACTAGTGAAGGGTGACTTTGTCATTTTTCCAAGTAACGATGATTCACAACTATCATCTGACTTTAGGTCAAATGACTCCAAAACTCCATCCTTTTGGAGTTGGCCTATACGCTTCTTGCTCACATGTCCAAGACGACAAAGCCATAACGATGTTTTATCCAAGTTATTATTACTCGAAGAATCAATACACAACACATTATTTCCTAGAATATCTACAACAGATACAACTTCATACACACCATCACAAGGTAATGCTTTAAAATAAAGAACATTATTAAAGAAAGCATTTATTCCACCATTTTCATTATCAAAAGAAAAGTTAAACCCTTGTTTGTACAAAGCATGAAAGGAAATAATATTTCTTGCAATTTTTGGCAAATAACAACATTTATTCAAATCTAAAGTAAACCCACTATTTAGCAACAAAGAATAAACTCCAATCTTTGTGACATGTGATGCTTTCCTATTCCACATGATCAAGTTTATCTTTCCATGCTCCACATTCTCACTTCTTATTAGTCCCTGCAAATCAGAACATATATGAATACCACAACCGGTATCCGGGACCCAAGAGTTAGAATAGGGTGAGTTATTAGATAGAATAGTGTAAATACCTGCATGGTTGGGTTTAACCTTCTCATCCTTCACATCTTGTTGGTACTTTGGGCAGTTCCGCTTCCAATGTGACTTTTCATGGCAATAGAAGCATTAAGCCTCTTTTGGGTCAAAAGAAGGAGCGACGAAACCTTTCTTGGTTCCACTTGAAGAAGAGCCATCAAGGGTCGTAGCCTTGGTACCCTTCGAAGAGCTTTTCCTCTTCTTCCCTCTACCTTTCCTGATTCCCAAGACAGGGGTGGAGTTTGGAGTAGGAGTAGGAGTGTTAACAACCGACTTACCTTTAAGACCTATTTCTACGGTCTTTAGGAGTCCTTGAAGTTTGCTGAGTGTGACTTCTTTCTTATTCATGTTGTATGTCATGCAGAATTGATCATAACACGAGGGTAAGGAGTGCAAAATGATATATATTGCAAGCTCCTCGGGGAAGTTCACATTAAGCTTCAGGAAACGATCCACATACCTTTGCATTTTCTGCATGTGGCTCGTGACGGATTCTCCGTCCTTCATCCTGGTTGTTATCATGGAGAAGATTATTTCATAGCGCTCTTGACAAGCACTCTGATGGTATCTTTCCATCATATATTGGTGAATCTCAAAAGGGTAGTAGTCCTCATAGGACTTCTGGAGTTCATTTGCCATGGTGGCCATCATGATGCATGTTGTTGAATCATAAAAAGTGACCCTCTTGAACTTCAGCTACCGTAGTCATCAAGCCCCCACAGTCAAGCTCTTTCATCAACAACTGCAACTGCAGTCTCTACCAACCGCAGTCTTTTTACTAGATTACTTTACTTGTCTTTTATTGTAATACTCTCTATTGTCCAGTATGCCTTGCATGGCTACTCTTAAAGATGTAATCTAGTGTACTTCATGAGTCTCTATAGAGCTCATTTTCTTGTATCAAAAAACTTATGCATCTAATTCTGAATTGCAATCTCTGAAGTTATCTATTCTATCTCTCTTACTCACTCTTCTTACTCTCATAATCAATTACAATCTCTCTTCGAAGCAAGTCTTTTGAGACTTAATCACTAAGTTTGATCTCACTTATTAACTTAGCTTGAATGCATTCCTCGTTATGAATCAGCTTAAGTGTATACTTGATATATCAATTGTTGTCATTTCCATTTCTTTACTTTCTGCAACTAACTATTTAACCGTCTAACTCTAAATATTATTGTTGAGCTTTTAGATCCTTCGAGATTAACTATTCCGCAATATACTTGTTCTAATGTTTGTTCAAGTGTGTCTCAAAGTTTTTCTCTCAACAATTGGTATCAGAGCCATAGTGGCTGCTTTTTGAAAATTGGAACTCTGATTTTCGAAGAGCCTTCTATACCATTAAAGCTCATTTTTAAAACAAAAAAATTGCACAATCACTATCACTGAATGTTTCCAACATTGTTGGTGGTTCTAATCGAGCCCCAATACTGGTTGCAAATGAATATCATCACTGGTCACAAATAATGGAAAGATACTTAAGGAGACTTGGTAGAGATGTATGGTGATCCGTAGAAAGAGGACCACATGTCCCTGTCCTTACACCAGTCCAAACTGACGGAGCTACAACCAGACTAGGAGAGGTCAACCAGCTATGAACCGTCCCACCAAAGATGATATTGATAAAATGGAAAATGATGTTGTTTCTTTTTATGAAATCTCCTGTGGAGTTTCCCCTAACAACTTCGATATTATCATAAATTGCAAATCAACAAATGATATATTGGATGTTCTCAAGAATCTGTACGAATGCTCAGAACAAGCACAAGACAAGAAGCTTACAACTATACTCAATGAGTTCAACAACTTCAAAGTTCATACTGACAAAAGTTTGAAAGACTCATTCAAAAGGTTCAACTTGATTGTCACCAAATTATCCAATGCGGGAACCATCCGCAGTAACCATGAAACAAATCTATAGTTTCTTAATGGTTTGGGAAGACATTGGACTACTGCTAAGATGATAGTCCAAGGCAATAGAAAGATTCATTCCTTGTCACTCTACAAACTCTATGGAGAACTACAAGCACATGAATCCACTGTACTCAAAGACTGTGCTGACTTCGGAGGACCTCTTGCTCTCATAGCACAAACTCCATATAATCAATCTTATTTTCCCTCGTATGAAACTTCACCGCAGTCATACGAAGCTGATTCAGAGTATGATGATGAAGAAGAATTTCAAAAGGTAATTGCTCTTGTTAGCAAACAATTCAACCGACTACCACCTCACTCTTTTCACAATAATCAACAATTCAACAAACCGCCCTTCAGTCATAACTTCAACCCACAAATCAATCACTCTCATTATCCTAAAAGTTCTCATCCACCACCGCAATCTCAAAATACTCAACCAAAGGAAGCACCGCAACCTACTCAAACCACTGACTCAGGTACTCCTTCAGAAGACAAGACTGATGTTGTAGTTTGTCACAAATGTAACAAAGAGAATCACTTTGCCAGAGATTATAAGGCCAATGTAGTAAAAGACAGATCATTCTACCTTAGAATGGCTCAAGAGTTGGAAGAAAAGGAGAAAGCAAGGGCATACGTAGCCCATGTCAAAAGAGACCATCAAGTTTGGTCATCCAGAGATGAAGATGAAGCCATCAGCAGTGTCAAAGGAAAAGGGAAGATCTTCAAGTTGGCAACTGCGGATGATGATGGCTCTACAAAGATGGAAAAAAACTACTTCTACATGGCAAAGGATGGAACTCTAAGCATCGTCGAACAGGTAAAACTCATGATCCAAACTCTAAATTATAGCAAGCATGACTGTCAACCTTACATAGATGATCTTAATGACACATGTGTTGCCTTCCTTACAGACAATAACAAAGCCTTATATGTGAAGAACATTGCGTCCCAGGAGATGTTCCATGTGAGAGGACGACTGGATAACAAAAGACTCAAAATGGATATGTTAGAAAGATATTTAGAGTTAGAAAAAGATGCAAGAATGTTAAGTGAAAGCCAATTAGAGATAGCTTTGAACCAGAGAGATTTAACTCATAGTGAAATTGTACGCTTAAATCTTTTAATCGAAAAATTGTTCAATGAAAGTGAAGCTATTGAAAAATTGGTAAATAATGGAACCGTGGACAACACATACAATTGGGGTTGGTCAAATGGATATCCTACCGCAATGGATTTCTCACCTCGGTTTAACAAAGACAGACTGTATGTCCCTCCAGACCGAGAATTTCATTTCCTAGTCAATGACAAGACCTTTCCCAAAGATATCAAAACTCACTTCGGTAGACTACATAATCTAAGCAACAATTGTGTCATTGAGGAAATTATGCCTGAGGTTTCAGGTCACACATGTGATCAAATTCCTATCTGTGGCACTACCTTCCTAAATTCTCAAAACTCATCCGTAGTTGATGAAGAAGTTGTCATTGAGGACACTGAAGTCTCGAAAGACTTTCCATCCCTGTCCTCAGACCGTAGTGTCCCTCACTATAGTCAAAAGTCCCGCAAAAGCCCCATTGAAGTCCCAACTAAGACTTACTCTGCGGTAGTCAAGTCATCCCTACCGCAGTGTTCGAACAAAAGTTATGCCTCTCTTCAAACGATTCATCATGAATTACCCATAGAAAACTTTGAAGTGGGTCAATGTTCTCAAGTCCCATATTCTTCAAGTTCTGATTACTCAAGCCCACGTTTTCACAAAATTTCAAAGGGTTCTAGGAAACCACAGTTGAATAACAGAGACTACGGTTCACCAAAATCCTTAGCTAAAAAGGCTTTCAAAGATGAAATTCGCTCCTGAGGCACCAATAGACAAATGTTTTTAAAAAACAAAAAGCATGTTAGATTTCAAAAATCCAAAAGTCTAGAAAAATTTGTTTTCTGTCACTATTTTTCTAAAATCTCTACCATCAAGAAATCATCCAAAAAGGAATGTACAGTTTCAACAGTCATTCCTAATTCATCTGACAAAACTCAAAAGAGTGTAAAGTCTTTTCGAAACAATGTTTTTCAAATCTAATCTTCAAATGATCCAAAATGGAAAGGTATTTTACCCACTCCAACACATTTAAAGTCACATCAAAATTTTAACCAGGGGAAGGGTATTCTATCAAATCCAATAAAAAGGACACAAAGATCTACACGTGCTAAACCTTTTGCAAAACAAACTTTTTAGAAAACGAACAACACTCATGTCAGATCTTTTCAACCTCGGACTAGTCGAAAGCCAAACAACTCATCCTTTAGACCGCAGACCAAAACATGGTGTCAGAACAAAAAAGAAAATCTCAACCTATGAATGTCAGTGTAGTTGCCAAAATCAGAAACCTTGTAACTTTGCAAAAACACACAACACTCCAAAACATTACAAACACCCAGGACTAGGTTGAAAAGTTGACATGAAACCAGTCCCTGCAACCTCGGTCCATGCATCACTGAGAAACTCATATGTTGTTTCAGGCTCCATACTTATTTGTATGCCTAAACTAACTGTGTAATTCTCAGGCTTTGTGCAAGGAGGAACAAGAAGATGAATGGTTAATTAACAGTGCTTGCTCCTTGCACATGACCGGAAGGTAAGAATACCTTCGGGATTTCAGGCCAATTTGCAACGGTGGAAATGTCACATTCGGCAACAATGCAAATGGAAACATCTGAGGTTACGGTGTACTCACTACGGGGAACTTCTCAATTCAAAAGGTTGCTTATGTAGAAAGCCTTAAATACAATCTCATCAGTGTTGGCCAACTATGTAAGGCAGGCCATCGAGTTGAATTTGATGATCAATTATGTTATGTAATGACAAGTGATAGGAGAACTTGTTTGATCTAGTCACGATCTTAGGGTACCATGTATCCTCTGGATGTCTCTCTGATCATTGGCGAACCGCAGTTGTGTTTCCTTTCCATAGCCGTATCCAAAGTCAGCTGGCTGTGGCACCGCAAGGTCGCTCATCTCAACTTCAGATACAACAACACTTTGGTCACTGGAGAGCTGGCCAGAGGACTTCCTATTCTCAAGTTTAGCAATGACACTCTCTATCCTGCATGTGAATGTGGTAAGCAGTCCAAAGCAAGTCACCCCATGGTGACTGACTCTTCAATATCTGAACCACTTGAGCTTCTGCACATTTATCTCTGCGGTCCATCAACCGTAGCCAGTCTCCATCACAAAAAGTACAAACTGGTTATAGTAGATGACTTCACTCGCTTCACATGGGTTTTTCTTCTTCAGACTCAAATCCGAAACACCACAAATTCTCATCAACTTCATCAAAGAAATAGAACTTCAGATCAATCTGCCAGTAAGACACATCCGTAGTGATAATGGAATCGAGTTCACTAATCATCCTCTCAACAGCTTCTTGGTGTCTAAAGGTATCACTCATGACTTTTCAGCTCCTTATACACCACAACAAAACGGAGTAGTAGAAAGAAGGAACCGTACACTAGTAGAAGTAACCTGATCCATGCTCAACTTCACACACCTTCCTCTCCACTTCTACGCTGAAGTAGTAGCCACCACATGCTTTGTACAAAACCGAAGCATTGTGTGCAAACGTCTCAATAAAACACAATATGAGGGCCTTAACAACCGAAAAACAAATGTTTGCTTCTTTCATATCTTTGGGTGTAGATGTTTTGTGATCAACAACAGAGATCAGCTTAACAAATTTGCACCAAAAGTCTGATGAAGGAATCTTTCTTGGCTACTCCACGAACAAGGTTGCTTACCAGGTTCTCATCAGACATACAAGGCTAATCATTGAAAGCTTTGATGTGAAATTTGATGATTCTCACATCCGCAACGCCCCTCCATCTACGGAAACCACCGCAATCATGGAAAGCAATATTCCTGCTTCTTCAGGTCCTTTAAATCTAGTTGAAGTCAATTATGATGACCTTTTCGACCCTGTTGAAACGGAAAAATTATCCGAAGTTCTTGTGTCACCAACCGCTCAACAACAACATGCTGATGTTTCTGGTCCATCTCTATCTGAAATAGCATCTCTCAATACTTTCACCTCTCCGGTTGAGGGGGAAAGCTCTACTCCGGATCAACCAACAACCATCGAGGTTCCAGTACTTGATGATGCTCAAGTTCCTATCCGCAGAAAATCATTACCATCAAGCGTATCTTCGGATTCGGATGATGAACTCATAGAGAACATTGATACTAGAACCGATTCAAGGATTATCACTCTCCCATCCGCAGTCCAGGGGGAACCTTCTCAGTTTCCAAAGGAACTCCCATCAGCAATCCAGGGGGAACCTCTCCAAACTACTCAAGAAAATTCCATTCACGTTCTAACAAGCCAAGATAATTCCGTAGGATGTTCTCAAATCCAGGGGGAACTGCCATCTCCAACTGAAGAAACTTCTGATATTGAATACATTCCCTCTACCACAGCCAATGATCATCTGATGCCTCGTCTACACGTATGGACAATGGACCGCCCACCAGGTCAAATTATTGGCAATCCATCCGTAGGTATCCAGACTCGATCTTCTAAGGACTTATCTGATCATAGTCACTAAGCAACATTTATGTCCTCAGTTGAGCCACAATCAATCAAAGAAGCATTATTGCAACGTGATTGGATATCCGCAATGCAAGAAGAACTGGAAGAATTCAAAAGGAACAAGGTATGGCAACTCGTTCCCATACCACAAGGCTACATTATTGTTGGTATAAGATGGGTGTTCAAGAACAAGTTAGATGAATCTGGTGCGGTCATCAGAAATAAAGCAAGACTTGTTGCAAAGGACTACAATCAACTTGAAGGTATTGACTATGATGAAATGTATGCTCTGGTGGCAAAAACGGAAACCATCCGAATCTTCTTAGCATATGCAGCCCACAAAAACATCAAGGTATACCAAATGGACGTTAAGAGTGCTTTTCTCAATGGGGAATTAAAAGAAGAGGTTTATCTTCAGCAACCTCCCGGCTTTGAAAGTATTGAATTCCCTGACCACTGCTACAATCTTGAAAAGGAAGTCTACGGTCTGAAGCAAGCCCCAAGAGCTTGGTATGAGACTCTTTCTGAATTTCTAGTCTCTTTAGGTCACAAAAGAGGAGTGATTGATCCCACTCTAAGTAGAAAAGCAAATGGTGACCACCTTATGCTTGTACAAATATATGTGGATGATATCATCTTCAGATCGTCTGATCAAGGAATGGTGGATGAATTTGCTCAGCTCATGACCAACAAATTCCAAATGAGCATAAATAGAGAGATTAATTTCTTTCTAGGTCTTCAGGTCAAACAAATTCAGCAAGGGATATTCATTCATCAAGAAAAATACACCACTGAACTATTGAAGAAGTACTCAATGGATAATTGTTCTTCGGCAAAGGTCCCTATGGCCTTCGGATATAAGATCTCTGCTGATCCCTCTGGCGAATCTGTGGATCACAAGACTTATAGAGGTATCATTGGCTCTCTAATGTACGTCACCGCAAGCCGACCAGACATTGTCTTTGCAACTGGTATATGTACAAGGTATCAGGCTAACCAAAAAGTGTCACATATGACCGCGGCCAAACAAATTTTCTAGTACCTGAAAGGAAGCAAATCTCTTAGTCTATGGTACCCCGCAAGCAATGATTTCATTCTTCAAGCATTTACTGATGCGGATCATGCCGGATGCAAACTTGATCAAAAAATCACCTCCGACGGATGTCAATTTCTGGGAGGAAGACTCGTCAGCTAGTCCTCAAGAAAACAAAGTTGTGTTTCATTGTCTACCGCAGAAGCCGAATATGTGGCCGCAGCCAGCTGTTGCTCTCAAGTTCTATGGTTGAAGACACAACTGTTAGACTATAGATACAGAATGTTGTGGATACCAATCTACTATGACTCTGAAAGTGCCATAGCGATTTCTCATAATCCTATTCAACACTCCAAGACGAAGCATATTGAACTACGGTATCACTTCATCAAAGATGACATTTTGAAAGGTAACATTGAACTCATCTTTGTCCCTACTCATGAAGAGATTGCTGATTTATTTACAAAAGCACTTGACTCTACCAAATTCAATGCATTCTTACAAATGTTAGGAATGATGAATCTGGACCCTCAATTCTTCTTGAATTGATAGGTACTGCAGACCATCCTTGGTCTCCATTGCGGTCCTAACTGAAAGTTATTTATAATAAATGGTGTTGGTATACCCTATGTAACGCAGTATATGTACCGCAACCATATATTATATTTATCTTTCACTGGTCCTTCTTGTGTGTTATTACTAACTTATTGTACAGGTGCTCTTCTCAGTTTCTTCCACTGTAGTCTTCTGCAATGGCAAAGGATCCATCCGCAATGATGTGTCCATCCGCAGTCACATTAATTGATTTTCAGACTGTTCATTCTTTTAAAACAAAAAAAACATGGTGTTCTGTTTAATGACCCTTCATTAAATAAAACATTAAATAAAAACATTCCTTTGAGAAACTATATCATTCTTCTCTCTCCAAACCTCGTGTCAGACCTATTTTAGGTATGATGACAAAAAGAAAGATTTACCAAATCAAATCCTTTTAATATGTCCTTTCCTATTACCCTAAAACACCACATCCGTTACAACTTCCCCTTTACCCAATAGATTGATCCCACCCACACCATACGTTCACCATACATTTCATTAAATGCAAACCCTTTTTGGTAAACCCCAAATTCAGATTTAATCCAGCTTTTATCAATTTGTGGCTGAGATTAAAGATCCTAATTTAAAAGATAAACCCAAACGTTTTTACCCAAATTCACTTAGGTGAAAAATGTTACCCGCTCCCTTAAGCTACTATAAAACCCCTTTCTTCTCTGCAAAGAAAAGTTTACGCTCTCTAAATCATAAACGTTCTCTTGCATTCTACCTTTCTTCTTAAAAGCTTCCTCGAACTCTCAACAATGGTGAAATCCAATGTATTGAAGAAACAATCCAAGGCTTCTGGATCAGTGAACCCTACTAGTTCAGACTCTCCCACAATTGCTTCAAGCAATTTCAGAGCCATCTTTGAAGAATACCATTTCTACCATGCTCCCACGAAAATAATGATCAAGTTCCTAAAAAATCACCCTCTGTTTGGTCCCTTCGATGCTTTCACAGATGTTGTCCCAATCTCAACTCTCTTCAAATGTGCCTTTTCCGCCTATCGCCCACTCGAAAACCCCCAATAAGTTCATCTCAACCTGATTAACGATTCTTTGGTGATTCTGTCCAAAGAAAAGTTTCTTACTACCATTAACCTTCTTGTTCATCCATCCATCAAGATTTTCACCCCATCAATGGCGGACATTACTTCGGCACTCTACCAAATGGGATATCAGAAAAGGATCAAAGGAATTGGTGAATTCAAGAAGAACTAATTGCCTGCGGTCTGGCAATTCGTGTGCCACTTCGTCATCCACAGTGTATCCGGCAGAACCGGATGCACGGATAATATGGGACTCAAACTGTTAGAACTGGTGTGGAGCATCTTCACAGGACACGATGTGAACTATGGACAGATCCTTTGGGATGACTTTCTTCAATACATTCCCAAGGAGAGCCCAAGGGAGAACCTAACCGAACTCACCTTTGCAAGGTTCTGGTCCCTCTGCATTTCAGGCCTTCATTCGGACGCAGGAATAGAGATGGGCAGTGACATCAACTTCTTTGTCACCAAGGATCTCAAAAGGTACAATCCTTCCTCTGATCAATCAAGTTTTGGACCAATCCGAAGACTTCCTACCCACATTCTTTCTACCCTCGGTCTCGAGACTGCTGATATCTCAAACCATATGGAGGCTATGGAAGGTATTGACCCATACCTTCCTACCCCACCTGTTCCAAATCCATCCACAATCGTTAACCCTGAAGGCACCACAGTCCCTTCTTCCACAACTCTCTCCAATATTTCTGAAACCTAAAGCCGCAAACATAAAGTTTCTGCACTTCATGGCCCCCGCAACACCAAGAAACAAGGAACTCCTAAAAAGGATGCTTCCAAGCCTTCCAAGAAAAGAAAAACACCACCAGCAGTTATTATTGTCGAACCAAGTCAACATGACTCCAGCAGCGATTCAGATGAGGATAACCAACCCATTTCAATCCTCAAGAAACGCAAAACCGATCCCTAGCCATATACGTAACCGGACTGATACCTCAGCCTCTCAACAGGCTCCGGTGGTCCTTGGGATGGCCGCACATCCATTCGAAACCACCATCTTCTACCACTCAAACTCAGAAAGTGAGTCTGATTCACAGCAACGAGGAGACTCCACCCCCCCCCCCCAATTCAATCCCAAGAGGGATAGTACTGGTTCTCGCCTTAAAGTCTCCAGGGCTTCCCGACTGCATTTCTTTTCTCCTAAGGAGTTGAACTCCATCCTCTTGAATGTAACCCATACACTGCAAACACCTTCCCAACTGCAGGGCACTTCTTTCTCCCATGCCAGAACTGAGCGAAGGCCAAACTTGACCATGGGTCAAGGAGACCAAGGAAGCTCAGGAAATCCTACTATGCTTACATCTGTAACAGGTGGTTTAGGCACGGTGAGCATAATTGTGCAAGGATCCGTGGACCCGAAGGACACTTCGGTGCGATATAAAGGATTTGACGGTGAAGACTCCAATGATTCTTGGTTGAATTACAATCTGGTAATAGAAGCCGAGATTCAGAAATATACTGCTTTCCGTAGGGCATTCCAAGCACGTAAGGATCAACAAATCAAGCAACAACAACAAAAGGAACAAGAAATCCAAGCTGTGGCTAACTATTTGGCAGATGCAATTAACAATGCGCATACTGTAGCCACCATTTTGAAAGTTCAAGACTGGATGTCTGAAATGGTCGAAACCTTCCACAAGGCTCAGGAAGCAACTCCTGACCAACATGCATCCAAAGTTCCTCCCACTCCCAGTGTCCAAGTATCACAAGACGGAGGACCTAAAATAGAAGTGAGCTCTCATCTGATGATGATCTTCAATAGGTAAACAAACCCTCTCCCTTTGATGATGATCTTATGATGTTCGATGAAGAAGAAGAATCAAGTGGCTCTCATCATTCAACTTCTAAGCCCAAAGAGAAGAAGAAAAAGAAGAAGAATGATGTCACTAGGAAAGAATTTTTGAGCCTTCAAGCCAAGGTTGATCAAATCCTTGTTGCGGTTAAGCCAACTCAACCGCAACCAGAAGATATCCCCGAACCGCAGTCATTGATGGAACGGATAGAGCGATTGGAAACTCGTGAGAGATTGGCTGCTGAGCATATCTCACTCAAGGTTGAAATGGGAATCCGGTCCCATGATAATAATCGATAAGCAGATCATAAAGACTTCATGGCTGCTGCGGAATGCCTCATCTCTGAGGTAACCGCAGTTAAGAAAGATCTCCAAGTAGCCGTTGCGGATCAAGCCTCCCACTCTCAAAAGCTGATTGTTGAGACTCACACTGCCTATGAGTCTGCAATCTCGATCCTTCAAGCTACAATCAATCGCCTGTAGCGATCCTTGTCCACAAGTTTCCATGGTCCCAAAATCCTTCAACTCACCAAGGAAATTCACAAAATGCTCTTCAACCCCACCATCCCCAACAATCCACAACTAGCCGAAGCCCTCAAAGCTCAATTCCAAGAAGTTTTTGCCAAAGTTGATGGCCTTCGTCAATGGCTTGAGGAGGTTTCGGGTCTAAGCACCTCAAGAGGGGGAAGTGAAGAAGAAGAAGTCCATCACTCCAACCACTCAATCTCACAACATCAAACTCCCCCTATCACTATAGAAAAAATTCCTAAACCAGAACCTATACCGTAACCATCTCATCATACTCCACCTCATAACTCTCCACCGTAAGAGGAAAACACTCCTAAGAAACCAGAGACTCCCCCTCACTTCAAAAATCTTGTGGAGCACATGTTTTCTCCGAGTTCAAATGACTCTCCTGCCACCACCCAAAGGAAAAAAGATTGGAAGGCAGCCAAACTTGCTGATGATGTATGGAGACTATGCGGTTTTGATACTATCATGGATGAGTCCTTGATAAATTCTTGGATCAATCCTCACCGTAGACTGCTTGATGATGATTACACTCCTCACCTCACCTATGCGGAACCCCCTTCGGATGGCTACTGGGATGTTCCAATCTCTCTGAATGCTAGATACTTCTCAGTATTTGAGCACTGCGACCATAGCCTTGCAGACTCCAAAAGAATGCCAATGGAATTTGAGATACTTAGTCTGTTTTATGTTAAGTATGCCTCTTCCAATGAGAATATATCGTCTAACGATAGACCATCCGCAGTCAAGAACTACAAAATCAGGAAATTCATGAAGGCTGACTTCATCCAGTACACTCTGACTACAAGGTAACACGATTACGTCCGCAGCCAGGCTGACTTCCCTAGTATAAATCCGGAAGAAGTCTTTCTCATTGCAAAGGTGTTCCAACACAAGTCGGAGAAGCACCCGAAGATGAAGATTGCACTTGAAAGGGCTAATACTTTCTTGAAGGAAACAGTCTATGATTTTGCTAAAATCGATGCAGACATCTACCCCACCATTGCCAAGAAATTCAATCTGCCACCAATTGACCCCGCACCAATGTCTACCAAAGGCTATGAAGATAGATCCTTAGGTGCAACCAACTTCCCTGAACTTGGAGTCATTTTCAAAAGGAAGATCGACAGTGTTAAATACTTCATTCCTATGACTGCCATGCATCGCCTCACCAAGAAGCAACTTGATATTTGCCGAAACGCAGTTGGAAAATCAAAGCACACTACTGCAGAAGTCAAGTTCGAGATCTTAAGCAGAATCATCTAGTTGGAAAACATCAGGAAGTTTTGGTGGATCCAGATCAAGTTTCTTAAACTTGATAGCTGATCAAAAGTAAAAGAGGTCACTTAGGGGGAAATTGTTGAATCATAAAAAGTGACCCACTTGAACTTCAGCTACCGCAGTCAAGCTCTTTCATCAACAACTGCAACTGCAATCTCTACCAACCGCAGTCTTTTTACTAGATTACTTTACTTGTCTTTTATTGTAATACTCTCTATTGTCCAGTATGCCTTGCATGGCTACTCTTAGAGATGTAATCTAGTGTACTTCATGAGTCTCTATAAATAGAGCTCATTCTCTTGTATCAAAAAACTTACGCATCTAATTCTGAGTTGCAATCTCTGAAGTTATCTTTTCTATCTCTCTTACTCACTCTTCTTCCTCTCATAATCGATTACAATCTCTCTTCGAAGCAAGTCTTTTGAGACTTAATCATTAAGTTTGATCTCACTTAAAAACTTAGCTTGAATGCATTCCTCGTTATGAATCAGCTTAAGTGTATACTTGATATAACAATTGTTGTCATTTCCATTTCTTTACTTTCCGCAACTAACTCTCTAACCATCTAACTATAAATATTATTGTTGAGTTTTTAGATCCTCCGAGATTAACTATTGCGCAATATACTTGTTCTAACGTTTGTTCAAGTGTTTCTTAAAGTTTTTCTCTCAGTAAATGCCACTTTGGTGGTATCCCTTTCATGAGTCCGGAAGTCAGCGATCTCTTGTAGAGTAACAGTGGACTCATCGATCTCCTTTAGCTCCGTGTCAAGGAAATATTCCTTGTCCTCGTGGCGAGTGACCATCTTGATGTTCTAGATCCAATCCATAAAGTTGTAACCATCGAAGATGACCCTCCTACGTAGGTTCATGAGGGAGAAGCAGCCAGTAGGGTTTAAGCCAGAAGCAGTGTTGTTGGAAGACATCTAAAAAAGAAGAGAACAAGTTTAGTTTAGATATCAAGATAGTCCTTAATAAAACACCCAAATGTAATATTAAGGATAGGATCCAATCACAATATATCATAACTTAGAAGAGGTATGCCGTAATCTAAGCTATAACATATTTGAAAGGTAGGTGAATGACGATTCACCAATTTCCACCAAAAACCGAAATATAAATTATTAGGTTTTAAGTGGTTCTTAGAATTCCTAGATTCTTTTGAGATTCAATGAACTTTTCCAAGGCATGTTTCAATCTCGAGTGTGCCCTCCAAGTTTTGTGACTAGGGTACCGAGGATCACAAAACGAGGCGTGAAGTAACAATGAAAATTTCTTGGTACCCTTAAAGTTTATCACTCGATCGATGTGCCAGTTAACCATACGCGCTCCACCGACCTATAATAAACCTTAAGTTACCCTTTACCTACCTTGTTAAGTTCAAGTTAGTGTGTCGGTTAACCACACACTCTCTACTAATGACTTAAACAAAGTGTAAAGTGTAATTTCATGCATTAGCACCTTATTCAAATTTTCCTAAAGTAACTAATATTGGGAATTTAATAAAACATTTAGTTACTTTATAATATTCATCATACTTTTAATGAGAATTTATAAGTCCTTGTCCTACCCAGTCGGCTAAAAACCCTCCACCGATCAAGGAAGCGGTGGGTGAGAGTGGACATCCATTAAGCTGCCATTTTGTAGGAAACAACCTTATACCCCCCATATAGACCGGCTTTGTGAACGTGGCCAACTAACGGTAAAACGACTTTGTTCATATATGTCACACCCCAAAACCGGAACGGCGGAAACGTTTTGGGATGGATGACGTCATGTCAAGTATCACAACATATGCAACATAGTAATCAAAGTACAACAACCATTGCATTAATAGTAATAGTTTTACATAAGTTACATTTCATAGAGACATTAAAGTAATACATAAACTAGTATAGATGCAGCTCAGTTCTAGGCTGACTTCACAGAAGCTCCCAGGTGTACCTTTATATCGCTGACCTGAGAATACAAGTTATTTTGAAAGCGAGTATCAGCATTTTTATAAATGCTTTTGAGTTCATAAGTATTTAGTGTCATTTGTGTAAACACGCATTTTTATTCAAAATAACTTTCTGTAAGATCGTAGTTTAGAATCTACGGTGTATTAGCGTCCTTTCCAGAAAATCCTATATTTTCTAAAGAAAGCAGTCTTATACCAAGACTCGACAGACTTATGTTTTAAGGAGTAATTTTCCCCAAAAATATTATCATTATCAGAATACAATATCTACTTTAAAGGAATAATGAGAAAATCACAAGTAAAAATACCAGGGGAAAAATAACAAATGCCTCAGCAGTAATACTGCTGACTAAGGCCAAAGAAATCATAGACTCCAGGAGAATATCGAATAAATGATATGCCTGGCTCAGTCTAACAAAAGGAGGCACATAATCCATGCAGTATCGAATGAACGATACAACTAGCAAAGTCTAAAACAAGAGAATAAATAATCCAGACAGTATCGAATGAACGACACAGCTAGCAAAGTCTAAAACAACTAAATACAAACTCCAGACAGTGTCGAATGAACGACACAGCTAGCAAAGTCTAAAATAAGGAAATTTAGAAACAAGGGATGAATGTGAACCCGTATGTAACCATGCTGATAAACGATAGAGTATCCGATGACCCTCCAGGTCATGTGTAGAGGTAGTGGCATTATGTCACCCATTGGCCTTACCGACGCGGACTGTAGCAAGTATTCTGGGTGTGGGAGTGTCAATCCCGTATAGATCTATACACATGATGTTCGCTCTCCTTCCCGGAGACTCTGGTTACACGGCGATGGCGCTTTGAGGCGTCGTAGAGGGAAATAGTGTGTCACATTCCAAAGCGATAGAGATAGAGATAGAGATAGAGATAGAGATATAGGTAGAGATAGAAATAGAGATAGAGATAGAGATAGAGATAGAGATAGAGATAGAGGTAGAGTCTCCTAACTATTCCTATAATAGTTACTAGTGTTTCTGGTCTATGAATTGGTCGATGGAAACCTTTATATCTATACATGTATACATGATATACAACAAATGTTTAAACAACCTTCGGACGGATAACCGATACCCACCAGACCACATCCCAATGAGGAAAAGGAAATAGGGCAAATTAGCCTTCCTAAGTCTTTTAAACATTATTCATATAACTATACAAATACAAGCATGCATTTAACGAAAAGTCTATGAACGATGAATGCAAGGATGCCCTTGCTACCCAAGGGAAATGAACTGTTCGATGGAAACCTTTATTTCTATACATGTATACATGATATATAACTAATGTTTAAACGAACTTAGGACGGATACAGATACCCACCAGACCACATCCCAATGAGGAAAAGGAAATAGGGTGAACTAGCCTTCCTAAGTATTTTAAACATTATTTATATAACTATACAAATACAGGCATGCATTTTAACGAAATAAAAGCATAGAAGAAAACTTTGATGAAAAACCTTGGAAAATCTTTACACATAAGAAATTTATGACTTGATGTCAATTTGTAAAACAAGTTTTGAAAACCTTTGGAATCCTTTGAAAAATCTTCCATACTTTATCAAGAGTTGAAAACATAGTTTGGAAATCTTTAAGCTGGATAAACAGTTTAATTTGCAAAATCTATTTTGCTATACAGTTATTAATCACATGGGATTTATCTAATAACTGTACAGTTCAACTTGTATTCCCCCCCTATAAAAGCAGTAAAATCATTTAAAAGTTTAATTCAGGGGTATGAACTCACCTATTGTAAGTGGATCGGATGGAGGTGCCGGTTGGGTGCTCGGTGTCAAGTGAAGACTTGAACACACTTAGTGACCTAGTAACATATGAAGGCATATGTTTACATACAATTAGTGTTTATAATACTAATTAATCACGTATGAGCATCCTAATGTGTGGAAAACACTTTGGTCAAGTGCTATGAGGCTATTGGGTTGCAATAAGGGAGTGTA
This sequence comes from Lactuca sativa, assembly GCF_002870075.4. Lineage (NCBI taxonomy): Eukaryota > Viridiplantae > Streptophyta > Magnoliopsida > Asterales > Asteraceae > Lactuca > Lactuca sativa. The sequence goes on from NC_056625.2 coordinate 280,776,106, forward strand.
TGGCCTAGTTAGGGAGTTTACTCTTCAAGAGTTAACTCTTTATAAAGTTTTCGGCCCTAAGACCATATCCCCATGATTTTACGGCCATAAACTCACGGGTGGTGTGCTCTTGGATGTTTTAAGGTCTTATATCATTCGTAGAATTTGGCTAGGTTCAAATCTAGGGCATAGGAAAGGGATATGGCTCCAAATGGACCATTTTAGGGAGTTCACAGTTGTAAACCTAGAGTTTACAGCCGTAAACTCTCACTTGGTCATTCCTTTCATGAATTAAGGTCTTAAATGAAAGGGTATAAAGTTCTATGCATTTTTCCAAGTCAAATGGAGAAGTTAGGGCTTCATTTGGCCTCATTATGGGATTTTACGGCCCATGGACCAATCCTTGGGAGGGTTTACGGCCTTAAACTCCTAGGTCCTTGGTTTCTTTGATGTTTAAAGCCCCTACTTCATTTGTGGTTGATTCTAGACATTTTCCCAAGCCATAGGATGTGTTTAAGGGCTAGTTTAACACCTTAAAAGGTGTTCACGACCCATGAAGAGGGGTTTACGGTACAAGAGTGTTCTTGGGCCATAAACTCATGTTTACTCCTCAAAATGTACGGTTTTGGTGTTCTAAGCTTGTATGTGTAAGTCCACAAGTCATATCTAAGCCCTATGAGTAATTTAGAAGGGTTTTGGGGCTTCAAAACCCCACTTATGGGTGTTTACGGTCCAAGAGTGTTCTTGGGCCGTAAACACATGATTTGGCCCCTATTGGATGTATTAAACATGAATTTGCATGTTAAATGAGCTAAACAACAAGTTAGGGTAGATCACTTACTAGTTTGGGGCTCGAAATGGGCGGTTTTTGGATCGAAAGCAACTTGTAGAGAGAGAGTAGAGAGAGAGAGTGAAAAGGCTTCAAATGGAGTCCACTCACCCTTATATAGGGGGGTTGAGTTTGTGGCTCGGAGGAAATCTACCCGATATTGACGTTAAACGGGGCTTTTGGTCGCACCTGATTAAATGGTCGTAATTTGACTTGGTTGTAACTAAAATTTTTCTAGGGAATATTAAGGGTGTTTCTAATTTGTTCCAACCCTTACGAAGTGATAATAAAGTCCCTATTTAATTAACCTAGTCCAAAAGGTTAACTGACAATTAAAGAAAGCAAGTTTTATTAACTGAAAAAGAGGTTAAAATGACGGAATTAATTTCCGATTGTCACATCATCCCCCGTTAGAGGGAATTTCGTCCCGATATTAGGGTTTAGACAAAGAAGTAGGCATGAACAATCAGGTAGAGGTATCAGGGTACTTCCTATTCGGTTGGTCCTCGGACTCCCAAGTGAACTCTGGCCTTTACTTGGCATTCTAACAAACCTTCACTTACGAGATGCGGATTCCGTTTCGTTCAGTTAGCGATTCCTATAGGTGCGTCTACAAAGTTAGGGTTCCCAGTGGTTTCTATCAAGATGATTGGGATACAAAGAGTGACGCCGGGCAAACACTTTTCAGGTCTAGGAAGTGGATTGATTTGGGGTGAAACTTATGGAATTTCCGAAGGTAGTCATTGTCTAACGAGGGTTGGAGCAATTTTTTAAAGAATCTCGGATGGTCCTAAGCTCTCGGAAAGGTAGAGCTTTTCCGTTCTCAGAACATATTGTACTTCTGTGATGAGATCATCACTGCTGTGATCGCCATTCTGAAGTTCCAAACGTTCTATCATACTGGAAGTGTAGTCCTTCTGGTTGGTTCTTAGAAAGATCAAGTTGTCCTTGGATTCGTGTTTCCTGTCGATTGGCTTTCAAAGGTTTTCTGGGTCATCGGATAAATTGGATGTCTACGGGTATATGTTTGTTGCAGGGTGACTATCTCAATCCTATGCAAAATGAGCCTGCACTTCTGATTCTTGAGATGTTTCTAAAGAAAACTCTCGTAGTTAGTGAGATAGGGTTTTACCAGACAATTGTTTAGAAAGTTTTTAACCTTTTCATCATCGTCTAGTTGACGCTTTCACAATATGATTCTTATCAGGAAAGAATCATGCTCTTACTTGCTTTGCTGATTCATGAATAGCAAGCTTTGCTCAGGGCTAACTCAATCCTTAGAGATTTTCTGAAGTGTTGGACTATTTTGAGAGGTGGTTCTACTATTCCTGTGTGGGATAGTATTCTTGGAACACCTAGTAGTCCAATGAATCTCTAAGACATGCCATATTTTCTGAGGTGTCAGTTTATTCCAGTTCCAAAAAGCGTGTTTTCTTGTATAACCTATCGACTAACACCTAGACTGGTGTTGAGTCGAAAGTCTCTTCGGGATCTGGGTTACGAGGCTTAACGCAACTTACTTTCAGACTTTATTCAAGTATTCTTAACTGCGGAGGTTATCCTGTGGTTCTTGGCATTCTAGTATTTACTTCTGAGAATGCCGTCTATCGTCTATAGGGCGACGGTGACTCCTTTCATGTGAGGAGGCGGAGTGTCCTAGGCACTACTTGTCAGTAACAGGGTGGACTAAGTGCTTGAGTAGTGCGAGCATCTTCTGTAACTACCCTTCCGGTGGCTCTGAGTTTCCTTGATTTAAATTAAGACTAGAAGTATAGGGTTCCGTCACTCGGAACTTCTAATTTCCTCATCCTCTGTTCTCATCATTTTACTTATCGCAGCTTCCAAGATTTCTGTGATATCTGCTGAGATGCTTAATTCGTGAGATTAAGCGTGAATGGATGGTCGTAGTCAATGTCCTTGACTCTTATGACTCAGACTTCTATACCAACCGAGGGTGTTAGCTACTATGTTGGCTTAACCGGGATGACACCAAATTTCGGATTTGTGATCATTATAGTAACTCAACCCGCCGTGGTTCTCTTGACTCTAGTTCCCATTCCATGGGATAGGATAAAGGGTTTTACTATGAGGTTCGTGGTAGAGCTCATACTTAGCTTAGCCACTAATACTTGGTGTATGCAAGTCGTATATAATTGAGGTCGGCAGGATGTTCAGTTGTGCGACTCCACCCCAGACCCACAACCCAACGAGGAACAGGGATTAGGGAGGAAACACACATCTTAAATCTTTTTGATCTCAATTATATACCACTCTTATGCATATACTCAGTTAATAGTAGTTAATCCCATGAGTTCTATCCTCTAGATTCACGAACCTGATTATGAGGTGTGAAGGGTCTTTCTGGGGGATCTACGGAGTAGGTTTCGGGTGGTTATCGTCTTCTGGAATGCATGCAGTGTGTTGCGCTTCGGTTCCTATCTGTCTAAGAAGGGGGGTTGGTTAACAGCGCGCGATACCCTACTCAAGGGTATTTCGGAAAGTTTTTAGATAAGAGAGACGACTGGCGGATCGCATGAGGTTTTATTATTTTTAGGTTCGGAAGAACCTTTATTTTCCGAAATAGCTATGGTGAAAGTTCTTTTTACACATCATTAGGGATTTACACATGGTTGCACTAAGTCAAACCATGATTGATAGGGGCGTCGAAGTTGGCATACCTCGACATGATATAGAATGAGGGTCGATAGGGCCATGTGCTGAACGGGCACACAAGTTCTTGGCGTCTCGGGTTTCGTCCCATCTATCACTGCTGCGGATACTTGGACAGATAGAGTCAACGCAGAACTATAGAGGAACCTGAGTGTTTCAGAATGCGGTACTTTTTCTGTACGGATTCTTACGAAGCCTCTCTATAATTGCCTAGTATACACTAGTCATGTATAATTAAGGTGGGCAGGACTGTTGACTAAGCGACTCCGCCCTAAATCCACAACCAAACGAGGAATAGGAAATGAGGCAGCATCACTCACTCTAGGTTTATCCATCTTAATTATACATGGCTTTAACGTATATACTGATCCATTATAGATTTACCTGATCAAAACTTTGAATTCTTACAACAGTGCTGCGACTTTCGCCTTAACGGGGGAATAATTACATTTAGAATTTGCCTTTTAATGTTTTTGGTTAGTTATCTGAGATTGAGAGACGTACCAAAATCTACTGGGTTCCATGATGCTTCTCCCTAGGCATTTCGAGTTAGACTCCTCCTACACCTTTGTCGTTCCTTTCAGTTGGGCAGTCCCGCTTGAGGTGCCCAATCTCACCACATAGATGGCAAACTGGATTGGTCGCTACATTGGTGGTTGATGTAATGAACTAAACCGGGGTTTTGCAGGTACGAGAGGTATGCCCCTTCCTGTTGCACCTAGCATAAAAGAGTTCTCGGCATATATCATGATGATGGTAGCTACACTTGCTGCAGTGGGGAAGGTTTCCTAAGTATGGTCTTCTAGGTGTCGGGATGGAAGGGCTGGCAGGGGTATTGACTGTCTCAGCTTGTTGCCCTTTAGAAGGTCCTCGAGCCGAGGTACTTCCTTCCTCGCTCTTGAACTTTCTCTTCAGTGTAGTTGGTTGAGGTTCTTGGGTGGCTGGGTACACAAAAGTTGGTTGCTGCCGTCCATTGCTAGGATCGGGAATCCCGATAGGGCTCTTGCTAACATTGGCGTTGTTAGCATTCAAATGAGCCTTGACAGCTGCTATGGCTGCCAAGACTGCAGCTTGGAACGCAGCTTCATCGAATAGGAGAGTAGGTTTCTTGCCAGCGGATTGGCTACGCTTCTTAGGAGGCACAGTTTTTCCTACACGGAAAGGAACACAAGCTGATGAGAGACGATGGTTAACCCTGAATGTATCTAGCCTTACTATATTAAGCATAAGTTTTTCCCGCGCCTCGGATATTGGTTATATGAGTGTCGACCTACATCCCTACAATGTAGTCCGGGTATTCAAGGTAGGAGTAAGAGTATCGGAAATCCATGAGATGGGAATCGTTCCAACTAAGTTATCTTTACGCTGAAAAGGTTGTAACGCCTGTGTTTCCAGGCTTGCCATTTGTAGCAATGTAATGGTCTAGGTTAACCTTTGTAACCCATTTTGAAATAATAAGATTGTATTATTTAAGTATTATGTGTTTTGTGCTTAATTGCTTAATTATGTGGTTTGATTAATTAAGAATAAAAATAAGCGTCAAAATTTAAGTGTAAAATAAACTTAATATCTTTGGTTAATGTTGTAGTAGTTGAAACGAGGTTTCCGAATATATATAGAACGCCCAAATCTGACTTCGTATGAGGAAGTTATGATTTATCGAAGTTCCGGCTTAGCGGCATGCAGCTTGAAATACTCGATTTGAGATCGAGCGGTTTTTAGCCGAAGCAATCTAAATGAGAATCGAAGATCTCATTGTTGGTATCGAACCGATAAAAAGTTAGGCGAGAACGGACGTCAAACGAAGAAGTTATGAATTTATAACGAAAGTTTCTGTCGCGGCCTATTAAAAATAATTAATAAAAATAAAGTCAAAATTAGCCGACGGAGTCTAAACGAAAGTCGTAGAGCGTGGTCTCACCTTTCCGTGGATATAAAGAACGTTTAAAACGGAGTTCATATGAAGAAGTTATGAATTTCCGAAGTTTATTAATCATTTTGTATTTATATTTAATTCAAAATCGGAAGCCTTATCCGAAGCCGAGTCACCGGTGTGATCCGGAGTACGCCCCGCGTACGTGAGTACGCTATCGCGTACTCCGATAGTGTCGACACTTCGGATGACGCATGCAGTGACGATTTCGGACGCAGTACGCGCTGCGTACTGCAGTACGCCCCGCGTACTTCGAGGCTCCAGCCTCTATATAAGGGATCCGAAGACAGCCATATTTCTTGTTCATTTCTTCTCTTCTCTCTAGTCTTTTGCATCGTTTTTTGTGCCGAAGATACCCCGAAGCCCTGGTATCATACTCTAGCCCCGAGACAAGTCCCGAGACCCCGAAGATCCCGAGAAGTGCGGTTCCCGAATCGAAGCTCTGCCCGCGAGAAGTTCGATTTTCGAGGAGATCTTCCAGATCTGATGAGGAATACTACTTCTATAAGCCGTAGTGCTGTCCGATCATCTTCTGATCAAGTGAGTGTATACTAACTTTCTTAAACACAATAATAATACGAGTTTGGTTCGAGTGTATTAATTATATTGTTGTTTATAAGTGTGAGTGTGTAGTTACTTTCTTCCAAATACAATAATATGAAGTATTTTAAATAAAATACGTGCTATGTGTATATATTTGGTTGTGTTATGTGTGAATGTGTATTCACTCTCTTCTATCTTACAGATCTGCTTATTTCTTTATGAAATATGTGTTATGTGTGTGTGTGCCTCATCTGTTTTGTGATATATGTGTTGATTAAAGCATGCTATACAGGTTTTCTTTAAACTGTGTATACAAATGTATATTTTTATCTACTAATATGTTGGGTAGAACATGGGTAGACAGTTGGTGTGTAATAAACAGATGAGAGGCCTCGTTGTTGTTTGATTGAGTCATCTAGCGGAGTTTAGATGACGACCACTGGCTATTCTAGACAGTCTTGTGGAAACATTAGCAGGTTTGCCACCTGTAGGTGTTAATTAACTTGGGTGTTCATTCACTGTACTCCATCCCCCTCATGGTTGCCTTATTTGACTTATATTGCCGAGGTACCCCCGAAGCATGTGTTGTCGCCCTGATGAAATATTCTTAGACTAGGTCCCTTATGTTAGTTGTTTTAGGGACATTAAAGTGAGAATAACGGGAATGGGTAATTGGGTTATTGTTGGTTGGCGAAAATTAAATATGATATTTATTGTGGGTTGAAAACCCTATATGCTCACCAGGCTCCCAAGCCTGACCCACTTAGTTTTAAATTGTATTACAGGAAGTGGTGGAAGGGCATGAGATGGATGATCCATCAAGTTGTTTTGTTTACAAGTCTGCATATGTTTATATTTGTTATATGACTTGTAATGTATGCGTTTATGCTTATTAGTCTGTATCAGAACATGACACCCCGAGTTTTGATTATAATGAAAATACATTTCTTTTACGAAATGCTTCGGTAAACATTGTTTTATCATGTTTTGTTTTTGGGAACAAATTCCGCAACTCTTTCAAATCAAAAGGATTTACTCTGAAAATATTTAAATGCATAAATGAAAATCGGTCTTTTCTGGCCGAGATTTTGGGGATGTCACAAAGGTTCACTCTCCGGCTTTGGAAAGATTTGAGGGAAGTTCAGAACGAAATCACAGAAGAAAAGGCTCATGAAGACTTATGGCTAAACATTCTCAATCGAGGTTTTGAAATCCGATCTAGTCGTATTACTTGCGACGGGAAAAGGCGATTTACCTAACACATAGTGTGAGTAGTGTAACCACTAACTCACTAAATTGTACTATTTTATGGGTGTATTAGCGCGACTATAACGAGGAAAAGACACTTCTCGGGTTCCATGTACTGGCTCCCTCTGTCTACCTCAATCCTAGACTGGGACCGGTGTTGGTTTTCTTCGGATAGATACCTAGGGTTCTCTTCTCGTGTAGACATACCAAATCTCTACTCCGCCTTACTTCCGATTCTAAATCTAGGTGTCATCACTTCATGATGGATGACTGGAAATCTCAGAAGTTCAGGCGAATTTCCCACCGATGTCCCTAAAAGGTATAGGCACTTGGTGGTTTAAGTAGTCTCGTCTTGGTTCATTTATTTCCGAACTGGAAATCTTCTCAATGAACCTCTTCTGGGTCTGAATCAACTCTTCTGTCGAACACTGAAGTGGATACGGTTTTCTACCGGGTTCGTGCGAGAATGGAAATGTCTAAAGAATCCTAAGAGATTATTAACATTTCATTGGATGATCCATATTGAGTCCTGCTACAATTACATAGGGTACACAAATCATATATAGCTTAGATCCGATAGGCCTTCGAATATGTGATACTACTCTATATCCACATCCCAACGAGGAAAAGGAAGTAGAGCGAAACCACACATTCTTAGTCTATGGCATCCTTATTATATATAACCTTGGAAGTATACCCTTTGTAATCATTGGTATATCAATAAGGATATTTTTAGTTTTTCACACAAGGTTATCTACGGATCCTAAAATACCCCTATGGTATTTTAATTTCTTGTTTGATTCTTAACTTTTGAATATGATTATGGGATTAATGTGAGTCTTTTAGTATTCCAAAATACTCCCATAGTATTTTAAACTTTATGTTTGGTTCTAGCATTCATATTTGGTAAGTTTCAGACCTGTTGCAACACCACTATCACTCCCAAGCACACGTTCATCGCATCTCGAATAAATGTAGTTGATCAGGTTACATTTATTCCAGCTTACGATTACATAACTGCCCAGGTTTTACGGTAATGCTCAACATCCGAAGACTTTTATTCTTGTTCTTCTTGTGATACTTTGTTCGAGTATTTAGATTCTGGATGTTCTTATACTTTGGTAAAATATGGTTATATTTTAAAGTATAATTCTTGGTTAGAGTGTTTATCCCTATGTATTTATAGGTTGTATATCTTTTATGAATTGATATACTGAGCTCACTATAAACAATTCTCTGATACCAATCTGTCACACCCCAAAACCGGAACAACATAAACGTTCAGTGGTGGATGACGTTATGTCAAGTATCACAACATATGCAATATAGTAATCAAAGTACAACAACCATTGTATTAATAGTAATAGTTTTACATAAATTACATTTCATAGAGACATTAAAGTAATATAGAAACTAGTATAGATGCAGCTCAGTTCTAGGCTGACTTCGCAGAAGCTCCCAGCTGTACCTGTCTATCGCTGACCTGAGAATACAAGTTATTTTGAAAGAGAGTATCAACATTTTTATAAATGCTGGTGAGTTCATAACTATTTAGTGTTATTTGTGTAAATACGCATTTTTATTCAAAATAACTTTATGTAAGATAGTAGTTTAGAATCTACGGTGTATTAGCGTCATTTCCAGAAAATCCTATATTTTCTAAATAAAGCAGTCTTCTACCAATACTCGACAGACTTATGTTTTAAGGAGTAATTTTCCTTAAAAATACTATCATTATCAGAATACAGTATCTACTTTAAAGAATAATGAGAAAATCACAAGTAAAAATACCAGGGGAAAAATAACAAATGCCTCAGCAGTAATACTGCTGACTAAGGCCAAATAAATAATAGACTCCAGGAGAATATCGAATGAATGATACGCCTGGCCCAGTATAAAAAAAGGAGGCACATACTCCAGACAGTATCGAATGAACGATACAGCTAGCAAAGTCTAAAACAAGAGAATTCAAACTCCAAACAGTATCGAATGTACGACACAGCTAGCAAAGTCTAAAACAAGCAAATACAGACTCTAGACAGTGTCGAATGAACGCTACAGCTAGAAAAGTCTAAAACAAGGAAGTACAGACTCCAGACAGTGTCAAATGAACAACACAGCTAGCAATGTCTAAAACAAGGGATGAATGTGAACCTGTATGTAACCATGCTGATAAACGATAGAGTATCTGATGACCCTCGAGGTCACGCGTAGAGGTAGTGGCATTAGATGTAGTGGCATTATGTCACCCATGGGCCTTACCGGCGCAGACTGTAGCTATTAGTCTGGGTGTGGGAGTGTCAGTCACGTATAGATCTATACACATGATGTTCGCTCTCCTTCCCGGAGACTCTGGTTACACGGCGTGGGCGCTTTGAGGTGTCGTAGAGGGAAACAGTGTGTCACATTCCAAATAGATAAAGATAGAGATACAGATACAGATACAGATAGATATAGAGATAGAGATAGAGGTACATATAGAGATAGAGATAGAGATAGAGATAGAGGTAGAGACAGAGATAGAGGAAGAGTCTTCGAACTATTCCTATAATAGTTACTATTGTTTCTGGTCTTTGAACTGGTCGATGGAAACCTTTATGTCTATACATGTATACTTAATATACAACAAATGTTTAAACGACCTTCAGACGGATAACCGATACCCACCAGACCACATCCCAACGAGGAAAAGGAAATAGGGCGAATTAGCCTTCCTAAGTCTTTTAAACATTATTTATATAACTATACAAATACAGGAATGCATTTAACAAAAAGTCTATGAACGATGAATGGAAGGATGCCCTTGCTACCCAAGGGAAATGAACTGTTTGATGGAAACCTTTGTGTCTATACATGTATACATGTTATACAACTAATGTTTAAACGACCTTCGGACGGATACAGATACCCACCAGACCACATCCAAACGAGGAAAAGGAAATAGGGTGAACTAGCCTTCCTAAGTCTTTTAAACATTATTTATATAACTATACAAATACAGGCATGCATTTTAATGAAATAAAAGCATAGAAGAAAACTCTGATGAAAAAACTTTGGAAAACCTTTGCACATAAGATATTTACGACTTGATGTCAATTTGTAAAATAAGTTTTGGAAACCTTTGGAATCCTTTGAAAAACCTTTCATACTTTATCAAGAGTTGAAAAAATAGTTTGGAAATCTTTAAGCTGGATAAACAGTTTAATTTGCAAAATCTATTTTGCTATACATTTATTAATCACATGGGATTTATCTAATAACTGTACAGTTCAACTTGTATCCCCCGCTATAAAAGCAGTAAAATCATTTAAAAGGTTAATTCAGGGGTATGAAATCACCTGTTGTAAGTGGATTGCATGGAGGTGCCGGTTGGGTGCTCGGTGTCAAGTGAAGACTTGAACACACTTAGTGACCTAGTAACATATGAAGGCATATGTTTACATACATTTAGTGTTTATAATACTAATTAATCACGTATAAGCATCCTAATGTGCAAAAAACCCTTTGGTCAAGTGCTAGGAGGCTATTTGGTTGCAATAAGGGAGTGTATGGCCTACTTAGGGAGTTTACTCTTCAAGAGTAAACTCTTTATAGAGTTTTCGGCCCTAAGACCATATCCCCATGAGTTTACGGCCGTAAACTCACGAGTAGTGTGCTCTTGGATGTTTTAAGTTCTTATATAATTAGTAGAATTAGGCTAGGTTCAAATCTAGGGCATAGGAAAAGGTTAAGGCTCTAAATGGACCATTTTAGGGAGTTCACGGCTGTAAACCTAGAGTTTATGGTCATAAACTCTCATTGGTCATTCCCTTCACGAATTAAGGTCTAAAATGAAAGGGTATAAAGTTCTATGCATTTTTCCAAGCCAAATGGAGAAGTTAGGGCATCATTTGGCCTCATTATGGGAGTTTACGGCCCATGGAACAATCCTTGGGGGGGGGGGGGGGGGGTTTACTGTCGTAAACTCCTAGTTCCTTGGTTTCTTTGATGTTTAAAGCCCCTACTTCATTTGTGGTTGATTCTAGACATTTTCCAAAGCCATTGGAGGTGTTTAAGGGCTAGTTTAACACCTTAAAAGGTGTTCACGGCCCATGAAAAGGGGTTTACGGTCCAAGAGTGTTCTTCGGCCATAAACTCATGGTTACGCCTCAAAATGTAAGGTTTTGGTGTTCTAAGCTCGTATGTGTAAGTCCACAAGTCATATCTAAGCCCTAGGAGTAATTTAGAAGGGTTTTGGGGCTTCAAAACCCCACTTATGGGTGTTTACGGTCCAAGAGTGTTCTTGGGCCGTAAACACATGATTTGGCCCCTATTGGGTGTCTTAAACACGAATTTTCATGTTAAATGAGCTAAACAACAAGTTAGGGTAGATCACTTACTAGTTTGGGGCTCGAAATGGGCGATTTTTGGATCGAAAGAAACTTTTAGAGAGAGAGAGAGTAGAGAGAGAGTGAAAAGGCTTCAAATGGATTCCACTCACCCTTATATAGGGGGGTTGAGTTTGTGGCTCGGAGGAAATCTACCTGATACTGACGTTAAACGGGACTTTTGGTCGCACCCGATTAAATGGTCGTAATTTGACTTGGTTGTAACTAAAAGTTTTCAAGGGAATATTAAGGGTTTTTCTAATTTTTTCCAACCCTTACGAAGTCATAATAAAGTCCCTATTTAATTAACCTAGTCCAAAAGGTTAACAGACAATTTAATAAAGCGAGTTTTATTAATGGAAAAAGAGGTTAAAATGACGGAATAAATTTCGGGTTGTCACATTATACATATATAATAATTATTAAACTTATAATATTATAAAAGGGTTCAAAATTTAACTTTTATAATTCTAGGGGTTGGAACTTAAAGTTCTTAAAATGACTTTATAATTTCCAAAACTTGAGGGAAAGCTTTTGTAACTTTCAAAACTTTTCATCTTTCATAACTTATGAGTTAATGGATTAATAAAATGATAGACTTTTCATTTTATGTAACCTATGTGTTTAATAATGGACTTTAAAAGTGTGACTTTTGGTAACCCATAACTTGAGGACAAATTATTGATTCCATTAAAACACGTAATGATGAAGAATTAAACTAACAAGCAAGTTACAAATAATTCATATGATCTTCTAAACTCATAAGTTCATGAACATGCATATCAACAATTTCAAGAATCATAAAATTAACCATATGAAACTTGAAATTTTGATAATTGCTATTGAAAATGGATTAGCAAAACCATTACACCATCTAAAACAAGTTTTATAACACCAAAACAGTTTAGGGTAATGTTTCTAGTCCATTTCCAGCAGCAAAGCTCCAAAAAATTGCTCACCAGATGACAAATGCATCGAGTTCATCAAGGAACTCATTGAGTTCATGCAATAACACATAAACTCGGCGAGTTTTTGGCCAGAACTCGTCGAGTTTTCTTGTCTGGACAGTTTTTGGCTTTTGAAAAACAAGTTTGCATCAAGCATTGAACAAACAAGCCTAGACTCTGATACCACTGATAGGTTATGAGCATTCTAACACTCCTAAGTATACATGCAACCCTAGAAAACCTTGGATCTATGTTTGCCTAAAATACATGCAAAATATGATTTCCAAGGTTCATAATCCTATCTAGCATACATGGGGAACTTTTATTCTAAAAGTTGGCTAGAATTACATACCTTGTAGTTGATTTGATTCCTTGAAAACCTTGAGAGCCTAGCACCCCAAGTGTGATGCCTCAAATGCTTCACACAACACAAAATGCTTTGGAATAACCTTAGAGTATGTATAACACTTTTATAAATCGGCTTTCCCTCTCTTGTTCTTTGTGTCGAGTCGATTTCGGTGAGTATAATGTCCTTTATATAGTGTGTCACATCTAGGGTTACACCATATAAACCCTAATGTGCCATGACTCTTTATTTCCATGACCCATGGGTTTGTAACTCCCATGGAGCATCTTATGGGTTTAACCCAACTTGATAATCCATGGAGCCTTTTAGCCCATTATATAAGTTATGGGTGATTTACACAATCAACGCATATATTTAATTAGTTATCTTTTGATCACTTAATTAATTCCAAATTAATTCTTGATCAATACTAATTAAATAATACTATTAATATATTAGAACTTATAATATATTAATAAACCACAAGTGTTATTTCTCTCATTAAGTCTATCCAAATGCATGATGCCATGCAACCCAAATGGACCATGTCGGGTCGGGTCAAGTACATACCAAATATAGTTATGGACTTTGACACCTTATCCAACAGTTGAATCACTGATAAATCTTGTTTATAGGCTCATAATAATGATAATGAACTTTAAACATAAGTTATACTTAAAGTAGGGTGAACATAACTTAATTACAATGGGTTTAGTAAGGAACTGGGCTCTACGTGTGCATAACTCCTGAGCTGAAAGCTCTTCTTCTCGGAGCCTTCTGGCACTCCGGGACTCACTTCTAACACATAGGAGGTGCTAGGGAAAATTTAGAGGGTTTGGGGGTGTTTGGGAGAGATTGGTTGAGAAATATGTGAGAAAAATGAGTGAACACACCTTCTATTAATAGGCTGAGGTTTCGAGTAACGCTGTGTCACACCCCGCTAAAGCTGAAACATGAGGCGTGGTAGTACAAATGATCTCATAGCAAAAGTTAAAAGACAACGCCAACCTTAATATTAAAGAGAATTACAATTTACAATGACTTCGAACAACTTTTTAAAATAAATTACAATGTACTTGAAAGACAACACATGCAAATGCTCCTACAAGTGTTGTGTCCCTAAGTGCCATCTTATAGACGAGTTCTTGAAAAAGTATGCAAAATGAGCGGTCGAATATCGAAATAGTTGGTGAGTACTCACAAGTTAAAAATTATATTGGTTTCATGAAAAGTAATCAAAGTTTTGATAGAAGTTTCCATAAATAAAAGTACATTGATAAAATGAGTAAATAAGTTTTCATAGCAAAGTTCGTTGTCATCATGAGAAATAGAGTATGTTTCCCAAATGAGATGCAATGTTCTTATTTTCATGAGAAATAAAGTTCGTTACTCAAACGAACATAGCAAAGTTCGTTGTCATCATGAGAATTAGGGTATGTTGCCCAAATGAGATGCAACATTCTTATTCTCATGGGAAATAAAGTTCGTTACTCAAACGAGTAAACAAGTTTCATTGCTATAATGAGCAATCAAGTAAATAAGTTTCTAGTAATAAAAGTTCGTTGCTATAATAAGAAACAAAGTTCATTGTAACACCGTAAATTTCAACACAAAATTTTCATTTAAAATAATTATTTTATTCTTAGAACACTTGTTTAAAATCTCATTCATAATTGAATTACAAAACATAGCTTCATTTTCACTTGCATAGAAAACCAGGATCCTCCGAAACATAACTTTTCTCTGGTGTGTACAATCCAGCCGGTGCCGTCCCGTGATACTGAAAGAAACCTGAAATCAACATAACACAAAACACTGTAAGCACGAAGCTTAGTGAGTTCCCCAAAATACCACACACATAACACATATTAGCCGCTCGAGGCTATATCTCTATGGGTCCGTGCACCCAAACTCTGTGAACCCTCAGGTTCTAACTCTGTGAACCTTCCGGTTCTAACTCTAGGAACCCTTCGGTTCCAACTCTGCAACATGCACAGCATAAATCACATAGAAATAATGCAGTACAACACATAACATACATAGCATACAAATACTCTGTCACATAACTCTGGTTACCTACTCAAGGTAAAGTATAGTGAGAAGACTCACCTGGCAAGCAGAAAGCAGATATCTCCATACTCGGATCTCGAACTCGCCACCGCCTAACACGTAAGGCAAAACTCTCATGACTATAACTCTCGAGACTAGAATCAATCCTCTCAATGCACCCTCTTAAGGGTAAAAGACTATTTTACCCCTATCTTGGCCCAAAGGCCACATCGCTGACCAAACCCTAAAAGTCAACGGTCAACCCTTGGTCAAAATCAAAGTCCTCAGTCAAAGTCAACCCCTGACTGACTCTACTCGCCGAGTCAACTCTATGACTCGCCGAGTTTCTATAACCAAAACTTCACTAAATCCGTGACCTAACTCGCTGAGTCACTCCGAGACTCGCCGAGTCCAACAACTCTGAGTCCACTTGCACACAACTCGCCGAGTCATCCCTTGACTCACCGATTCTCGACTCAACCAGGGAATATCGGGACTCTTCGACAAGACTCGCCGAGTCCAAGAACAGACTCGCCGAGTCTAAGACTATCATCAACCTACTCGCCGAGTTGTTCATACAACTCGCCGAGTTCCAGGCCATCTTTATCCAACTCGCCGAGTTGTTCTTCCAACTCGCCGAGTTCCAGCTCATCTTCAAGCAACTCGTCGAGTCCACTCATGTGACTCGCCGAGTACCACCGGTCTGAAACCACTCGGAAGCATTCCAGGCCATGCAAATGATCCAAAACATAGGTCTAGTCTCATACAACTCATCCATCACATAAAGTGGCCAACTTTACGTGAATCCAAAGAGATCTAGGCCTTATTCACTTATAACTAGGGTTTGGGACATGCAAGCTTCACTAAACAGTCCAACACAGGGACTTTCATGCTCTCTGATTCTTCTCCATTTCAGATCTGAGGTAGCAACCTCAGATCTAACCTCTAGACTTCCAATTTCACCCATAGACTAGATCCCACAAACCCCAAAATGAAGAAACAACATACAATCAATCCAAGAACGAGATGTTACCTCCAATGGACGCCCCAACTGCAATGAAATTCGAATCCAACCAAAGCCCCTTGCCCCAAGCCTTCAATCTCACAAGATTCCTTCAACAAACTCCTCCAATGCTCCAAATACACCCCAATCTTCTTCAATCACACTTTCTAGGGTTTCTGGACTTCAAAAGGGAATAAAGAGGCTGGGGGAAGGATATAATGTTCTTTAAATAGGGCTCAACCCCGAGAATTAGGGCTTTCTCCACTCAGCGCCTACTCGCCGAGTCCATCTCATCGACTCGCCGAGTCGGCTACTTAACACGCGACCAAGCCGCGACTCTACTCGCCGAGTCCATCCATGGACTCGCCGAGTCGCTCTTTCCCAAATAACACTTTTAGTCCTTCAGCTCTACTCTTGCTATTCCGGGATGTTACATTCATTGCTATAATGAGAAACAAAGTTCATTGCTATAATGAGAAACAAATTTCATTGCTATAATGAGAAACAAAGTTCATTGTTATAATGAGAAACAAGTTTGTATGTATATGAGAAAAAAATGAGTTCACGACCAAGCTTATGATAGATGCCCTATCAAGATATATGTTTATCGTTCTACAGATGAATATGGTATCATGCACTCAAGCAATCGGCCGAGTGATGAGTTGTCAATTCCTAATAGCGCTATCCATAATGACCATTGGCTCAATGAGTTAATGGTTGGAGTAAAGTGTAAGGGAATGGACTTAAGACGATAAGGCCTCATGTTTCAAGTTGCATAGACACACATAGCAAAATATAACACTCAAGTTTGATACAATTCAATCTAAATACAACGAACAATAAATAGTTTTTCAGACATGCTTTTCCACCCCAAAACACAAAACCGAAAATAGGGGGAGTCGTAAATATTCACAATGCATTGAGATGATGCAAATGATGTCTTGATCTAAGTTCTACTTGTACCACTATCGATTCCTACAATAATGGTATACACTAGTGAGTCTCTAATCGAAATTTAACACTAGCATACTTAACTTCTACAATAAAATTACGTCAATATTGTGTCAAAATTTTGATATTGATAAGTTACAAACTTTTTTATGTGAAATTTAGATTTCTATGAATCAATTTGTTGTATAAGAAATTCAAGTGAAAATCCCCATTATTGAAATGTTAAGTTTTAACATTTTAGGTGGTGTTTCAATGATTAATTATTTAAAAACTAAATCAGTTTTGTTCCAAAATTTCCCAAACTTTATATTTTAATTCTAACTGAAGTCAAAGATCCCAATATAAATTTTCTTGAATTTTCGATTTGTCTAACTATTTTTCACCATTTTAATTTCTTGAATAATCATAAAATCATGAAAAATAATAAAAAATTAATAAAAATTACCAAACTTCGGATTTTAGTTTAAATAGTAATAAAGGGTTTCCAAATAAGCTGTCACAGATTTTAGATATGTATAACCATTTTGCCAATATTTAATTCTCTAGATAGATATAAATTCGTGAAAAATATTAATCAGTTAAGAAAATTCCCAAAACTTTGTGCACCACAGATATGAAATATATATAATCTAGAAAAAACAATAAAATGTATTTTCAAATATTTTAACACGATTTTTATGATTTTTGTAGGTTTATTCTAACAAAATAGAGATAAATAAAAAATAGTTTTAAAAATTCCCTAAACTTTTTGTTCTAGTGTTATTACATATATAAAAGCTAGAAAAAATATAAAAGTTGGTTTCCAAACTGTTTAGATATTTTCTTTATTTTATTCACTTAAATAAGCAATAATTTGTGAATAATTAGTAAACAGTTAAGGGAAATTACCAAACTTTTGTAAACTTCACATACAATGTTAATAAGCTGAGAAAAATACTAAATGTGCTTTTCATATACTGTAGTCTGATTTTTTTTGTGTTTATGTGTATTTAATCTTAGAAAAACAGAAACGAAATTGCATATAGAAGAGAAAAATCATCCAACTTTTTATATAGCATTCTAATGTAATATAAGATGTTTTGGTGAGGTTTCATAATTTTCGGATAAGTGTAGCTATTTTTCAACAATTTAATCCCTTAAACATTCATTAAATCAGGAAAATAGTGGCGATTTTCCACCAAAACTTGTTGAAAAGTGCATTATGTTGATTTCGACTTAGGTTTTGGTCATAAGACTTCACCATTTAAACCATGCATGTTGTTTTTGGGTCAAATCCTACCACCATCATCATCAAAACCGACATTCATGGTTATGAACATTAAGGTTCATAAAGAATGGTGTAGAAGAACAAGAAAATGTAAGAAAACCTGTAATCTTTGAAGGTAAAGAAAAGGAAATGTGAGGGATTCAATTTTCCCTTGATGTATAACAATATATGATGAATATTTTTTGAGAAAAATGATGTTATTGATTGATTATTTAAGTGGGTTAGAGATAAGGGGAAAGATTGGGGGTTTTAAAGAGAAGAAAAGGGAGGAAATAGAGATTCTATCTCTCTGGATAGCTTATCTCCCTCGTCATCTTTTTGGGGTTATAGTCCACCAAAATACCAAGATGCATGTAGACTCATGAAATATCGATTGGAAAAATCTTACCCACAGATTCTGCTTCTAACTTCGTATTTTCGAGAGAGAAGGAGGAGAGAAGTTTTTAGAGAGAGAAAGAGAAGAGTGGAGTGTGGGAAATGAGGGATGTGATTATAATTTTGGGAAGAGATGTATGGGGAGGAGAAAGGTCGAATTTATGAGGTCTAATATCCTATTCTTTCTCTTTTGTCTATATAAAATTTAAATCTTTTATAAAAATATCAAATATTTACAAAGGATGCAACTTAACCAAGTTTTTATGATTAAAACTCTTGACTTTTTTTAGACTAATAATTAGGGGTATATGTTGAATATTTTAAATTATATTTTCCTTGATTGTATTTCCAAATTTTAATTTTTCGATGATGTTATTATAGGTTTCATAACCATTTTTATAAATTTTGATATTGGATTTATAAAAATTAAGAATTTTTACACTTTTAGGGTTTTAAGGAGTTTGAAAGTCTTTGGATATAAAAATTAATTAAATTTTGAGACTTCAAACTACTTTAGAGATTCATAACTCTTATTCAAGTTTGTAATAATGTTCGTAATTTATTTTTACCAGTTTATTGGCATTTTATATGGTGGTTTCAAGATTCAAGCGAATTTGGTGAATGAAGCATACTAGTCCTAGTTTCAACTTTGACTTAAGTTCATACGGGACTCGGATCAAATTTCTACTACTAGGTCAAGTGCATATTGTGTATATGATTCATGAAATGGTGTTCAAGTCAAGGAATGACCCGAATAAAATATTCGTTACAGTTAAAGTAACAAACAAAGTCACGTATCAATGTGAAATCTAAGTACACTATACATTGTTTCTAATTGTTTCCAAGTTTCTAGTAGGTTATAACTTAGCTTTTTGTTGCTAAGTCTAGTATGTGTCGTGCCTATATGTGCAACTAAGTTTAGTCAAATCTAGAACCGACTCGAATTTTGACGTTTGTCATACATTGGGCGTAATTTTGATGTACGCCTATTGCATGGTGGGCCTACGCATGCCACGTGTAGAGATCGTATGCGAAGCCGTGGGGAAGAAGTAGTGGCTGAGATTGTGCCATGTGTCGCTTCGGGGTTTAATAAGAAACTTAATTATCTTCTAAAATCCATAACTTTTTCATACGAGCTCCGTTTTTTACGTTATTTATATCCACACGTAAGTAGAGACGTGATCTAAAACTTTTTTTTAGACCCCATTGGCTAATTTTGAATTTAATTTTAAAGTTATATTTTAACAGGCTTAGATAGTTGAAGTCTGTTAAAAAATCATAACTATGTCATCTGATGTCCAATTTCGACTGTCTTTTTATCGTTAAGCTCCTATTAACGAGATCTTCAATCCTCGTTTGGGTTGTGTGGCTAAAATTGATTGATCTAAAATTCGATTTCTGAGCTGTGCGTTGCTCTGCTAAATTTTAGAAAAATCATAACTTCCTCAAACGAAGTCAGATTTGAACCTTCTTTGTATGTAAGTTCTCGGTTTAACGTATACTATGACTTTCGTTTAGATTATTAAGGCTAAAAGTAGCTTATAAAAAATTCCCTTTTGCGATATGCCGTGTCGTGTTGGTTTTGTCGCAAAACTACGACGAGTCATAACTTATTCGTTATCAGTCGGATTTCAGCGCTTCTTATATCCCTGAAATCCTTGTTACGACTACTTCGACTTTCTTTAAAGATTTTGGGTCAAATATTCATTCTATTTTTGACGCATATTTTTATTTATTGTTTTATTATATCGTTATAAGCATATATGTTGCACATAAATCACATAATACTCAAATAATTCTTCTTCATTACTTCAAAATATGTTACAACTGTTAACCCTAACTATTACATCATTATAATAATGCTTAGCCAGAAACTCGGACGTTATAATTCTCTCCTCCTTTGGACGATTCTATCTCAAAATCATGTATCAACGAATAGATGTGGATAGCGACTTATCTTGTCACTCTCTGTCACTCGGGTGAGATTCAGTCCATTCGAATGTTTCTTTCGCACAAGCACTAAATTGAACATCTAGCGTCATAATTTCTTCGTTTTACGGTCAACAATTGCTTCAGGCTCTCTGATTAACATCTTATCTTCGTCCATCCTTAATTCTGAAAGTGGAATTATATCGAGAAATTCTCCCGTAAACTTCCTCAAACAATACACATGGAAAGTGTTATGAATACCATCTAGTTCCTCAGGCAATTCCAGCTTGTAAGCTTGATACCCTATCCTCTGAAGAACCTTGAATGGTCCAATAAATCTAAGACTCAAATTTCCTCTCTTTTTAATTCTTATAAGTCCCTTACATGGTGAGACTTTAAGCAACACCGAATCTCCAACTTTGAATGTCATTGGTCGTCACTTCTTGCCAGCATAGCTCTTTTGGCGAACCTGAGCTGCCAACATCCTTTCTCTAATCACTTTAAACTTTTTAGCAGTCTGATGGAATATTTTGGGACCCATAAACTACTTTTCTCTGGCCTCAAGCCAACAAGACAGCGTACGACACATCTGGCCATACAAGGCTTGATAAGGTGCCATCTTAATGCTCGAATGTTAACTATTGTTGTAGGAAAACTCTACCAGGGGTAAATGTTCATCCCAGTTGCATTGAAATTCTAATGCTCTTAACATATCTTCCATTGTTTGAATTCTTCTTTCGCTCTGACCATCAGTCTACGGATGGTAGGTTGTACTTAAACACAACTTTGTACCCATTTCCTCTTGTAGAATTTTTCAAAATATTGATGTGAAACGACTGTCACAATCCGATACAATCGTTAAGGGAACACTGTGAAGTCTTTCTATCTCCTTCACGTAAGCATTTTCAAGCTTATCCATAGACCATCTCTCATTGACTGCTATGAAGTGTGTACTCTTAGTGAACCAATCCACGACTACCCAAATCATGTCGTGACCGTTAGCTTAGTCACAAAATCCATGGTGATGTCTTCCCCTTTACCCATCAGTATAAGTAAAGGTTCTAAACTCCCATACGGTTTCTGATATTGTTCTTTAACTCTCGCACATGTTACACATTCTGCCACATACTTTGCAACATCGAGCTTTATCGTCGGCCACTAGTAGTAAGGTTTCAGATCCTTATACATCTTAGTGCAGTCAGGGTGAATCGAGTACATGGTCTTGTGACCTTCTCCCATCAGAAGATCCCTTATTCCTCTCATCTTAGGAACCCAAATCCTATTTCGGAATACCTTCAATCCTTGACTATTTGTACCAAATACCAACTTTTTTCCTAAACGTCCTTCCTTTCGCTCATTTTTCTCCAAAGCTTCTTCCTGAGCTTTCTTAATGCTTTCTACAATTTTTGAGACAACTTCTATTCTTAACGCTTTTGGCCTTTTTCTTTCCAGGTTTACTTTTTGAATTAGAGCATCAGCTACGACATTTGCTTTACCAGGGTGGTAAAGTATCTCACAATATTAATCCTTGAGCAACTCTAGATCTTGAGAGGGGTAGTTCTTTTCGTGCTCTTTCGATTGTCGGGATGCATATGCTATCACTTTATCTCTTTGGGTCAGAACACACCCTAACCTAAATCCAGATGCATCTCTATAAACTTTAAAGTCTTCAACTCTGTCTGGTAAAGAAAGAATCGGTGCTTCACACAACTTCTTCTTTAATTTCTCGAATGCTTCTTCATGTTTCTCACTCCATTTATATGTAGCTCCTTTATGGGTAAAATCTGTTAATGGAGCAGCTAACGAAGAAAAGCCTTGGATAATCTTCGGTAATATCCAACTAATTCGAGAAATATTCGAATCTCAGTAGGACTTTTTGGTCGTTCCCATTTCATCGTAGCTTCAATATTTGTTGGATCAACCATTAGTCCTTCCTGGTTAACCACACAGCCCAACAATTGGACTTCTCGAATTCAAAAATCACATTTAGAGAACATTGCATACAGCTTCTCCTTCTTCAAAACTTCTAATACTTCTCACAGGTGCTTTCCATGCTCCTGCGCGAGCATTGGTTAGTCCAAACGGCATAACCAAAAACTCATAGTGTCTGTATCTTGTTTTGAATGCGGTTTTCTCAACATCTTGCCCTCTTACCTTCAGCTGATGATATCTTGACCTAAGATCGATCTTTGAGAAATATCTTGATCCTTGTTGTTGATCGAATAGGTCGTCAATCTTTGGCAATAGATACTTGTTCTTTACCAGTTCCCTTATTCAACTCTCTATAGTCTATACACATCCTCATGCTCTGTGACAACCGTCAAAATTCGAGTCAGTTCTAGATTTGATAAGCTTAGTTGTGACAACCCGAAATTTTTATCTTCTATAGTTGTTCAACTCAATCACAGTCAGACTTATTTCTGCTAACTTTTAGCACTGTTTAGAGTCTGTTTGGGTGTTATAATCATAATGTATTCAAGAATTAAGTGTTAGGAAGTCTCTTCTAGGGTTCAATGTGCAACAATCTAACCTTAAACCCCATTATGAGATGTTTACGGCCAAACATCATGAGTTTGGGCTGTAAACTCATCCATGTCCGTGAACTCATGCTATATGCATGAGTTTACATCATTTTTGATCATTTCCTTTATTTCAAGTCAAAGAAACCACATTTCTCTCTCAAGTATCATAAGATCTTCATCCCGATCTTCCAAAAATGTAAGAATTTCTTCCTTTGTTTTGTTGTTACATCTCCTTATCTGGTGATGGTACAAGATTTCATCCATGAAATCCTTTCATTTTGATAGATCTTCAAGTGTTCTTCATTTCACCAAGAACACCAACAACACACACTAGTGTTCTTGAACCTTAAACACCATATCAAGCTTCTATATTGTAAGTACTCTTGCATTAGCTTGTTATATGCTTGAATCACTTAGTTTACACCTTGAAAACATCATGAAATCAAGATCAAAAGAGAGTTTACGGCCAAGGCAATCTCCTTGGGCCGTAAACCCTAATTAAGGGTGCAAATGAGCCCTAATCTCTTCCTAAGTCGTGGAACTAAGTCTAGAACACTTCAAGGAAGACCATAGGACCTTAACACACAAGATGGTACAAGTTACCATGTGTTTACGGCCATAAAATCATTAATCCATAAACCCATGGGCCGTAAACTCATGGGAGTTCAACCATTCGGGCCTTAAACTCCAATGAGAGGCCCTACACCCCTTATATGCAACCCTATGTGGTTTAACACTTCATTACAACTGAGTTCACCACTCACTACAGGTGAGTTCATACCACTTAACTTATGTTACAAATGATTTTAAATGCTTTTATGGGGGGGGGGGGGAAATACAAGTAGAAAATATAATAGTTATATAATCAATCACATGTGATTTATAACTATGTTTCAAACAAAGTATCTCATATACTACAAACTGTGATATGAACAAAGGATTTCTTATACTTTCAAACTGCATTTAAATCGTTTTATAAACTGGCATCAAGTCATTAATATTTATTGTTAAATTCTTTAAGTGTATTAGAAAACATCTTTAAACTTATATATTGTCAAAAGTATGTCTATATATGTATAGTTATACAAATAGTGTTTGAAGGACTTAGGACTGCTAACTCGCCTTATTTCCTTTTCCATGTTTGGATGTGGACTTAGGGTATCAGTTATTTGTCCGAAGGTCGTCTAAATATTAGATATATATCATGTATACATATGTAGATACAAAAGTACTATCAATTAGTTCGGTACCTTTGGGTAGCAAAGGCATACCTTCATTCATTCAAACTACATAAATTACTAGTAAACTATAATAGGTATAGTTTAGAAGCATACTATCATATACAAGTACTATAACAGTGAATACTATAACAGAGAATACTAGACAGAGAATACTAGACAGAGAATACTACAACAGAGAATACTATACAAAGGATACTATACAGAGAATACTATACATAGAATACTATTACAATAACAAGTATACTATAACAAGATTCAGAGATAACATAATGTGAGATACTACTTCATGACACATCGACCATTTCGTTATGTCACATTTTGTAACCAGAATCTCCTGGAGGGAGAGCGTGAGTTTACGTATAGATCTATACTGGATTGACTATCCTAGACCTTTGATGTTCACTACAGTGGGATTTTCAAGTCTACAGGTGCCAAATGTCATTTCTTCTGACGTCTTTTATCGTCGTGTTATAGTCAGTTTAGTATGGTAAAAATCATACTACATGTTGCGTTAATTAAACCATTCGTTTTAAGGTAGTTATTACTTCGGTAATTAATACAAATAATACTGCAGTATACATACATGTTCCCACTATATTCAAATTGTGATCTTCTCACATAATAGGTAATATAAAACTATATTTTGGTAATGATAGTCATACTTGGGAAAAGCATTCACTTTTACAAAGAAACAAACATACAAAACAGTCGAGTCTTGGTAGAACACTACTTTTTATACTAGTAGAAAATATAGGATTTTCTAGGAGTTTTCAAACATATACAAACATTTACACTGATCAATTACAAACATTTTCATCAAACTTATACAAACATTGACACTAAATAGTTATGAACTCACCAGCTTAAATGTTGATCAACTCTTTCAAAATAACTTGTATTCTCTGGTCACCAGTAGACAAGTACCGATGACCAGGTTTTGCGTAGACGAAGCATCTTCAAGACTCGTCTTTTATTTTGATTATTCATTTTTGGTGTCTTATTACTATTAAATAACACACTTGTATGAAATTATACTATTAATGCAATGGATGATCTTGTTGTTTATTTACTACTTTGCATTGTTATGATATTGTACATGACGTCCTCCACCCCAGAACGTTTCCGCCATTCTTGGTTTTGGGGTATGACAGATTGGTATCAGAGCATTGTTTATAGTAAATCGAGTATATCAACCCATAAAAGATATACAAACTATAAACACAACGGGCTTAAAATACTCTAACCAAGAGTTTATACTTTTAAGTACTATAATACTTAACTAGAAGTATACATAATTACATACTTACATACTTACTATAGAAAAGATTCATACTAGAACATAACAAAAGTATTACGATTGTTGAACATCACAAGTAAGCTCAGGGATGTATGGTCAGTTCTGGGAGTGACATAGCCTGATCAACTATGTTGGTCCGAAAAGTGATTAACATATGCCGAGAATGGTTGTGATGTATCAACAAGTCTAAAAACTTACCAACACTTCTACAATGAGAACATTAGAACATAACATAAACTTAGAATACTATAGGAGTATTTTGTGTTACTATAATTACTTATTTGAGAACTAAACATGTCTTTATTAGTATGTCAATAGTTGCTGAGTGGATACACTACAGTTATATGTAACTATGGTGGCATAGACTTAGAATCTGTGATCTTTGCTTTACTTTCTGTTCCTTGTTTGGTTGTGGACTTAGAGTTAGGGTCACTTATTCGAAGGTCTATCCTGTTTTGGTTACATATGACTGTTATGCACTATGGAAATGTTGGAGTAACTAATAAAGATCATCTTATATTTATCTTAGTTAGTACGTCTATTAATTGTTCCTTTTATCCCTACTTCTTGCGTAGATATCATGGCTGGATACTATATCCCCGAAGACCCATACTTCCCAAATCAAGGCAGTGATGGATGGATTGAAGAAGAGCCAAAAGATGATCATTCAATCCCTTTGGATGATCACCTCGCAGAAGGCTTTTCGGATGGTTTTGACTCCGAACCAGAAGTCAACAACCTACCTCAAGTAGTTCAAAACCCAAATCTCAACCCCAGACCTGCATTTCAAGGTCCCACACCCTTGTGGGTGACAAACTTGAATCGTTGGAGTGATGATCGGGTTTAACCATTACCCTTCAATGGAGACCGAAGCTTTTACAATCTCAGCAAAGGAGGCTCAGCTGACCGAGTCCTTCCCATTATGGTCTGCAAAATTGCTCGAAATGATGATCAGGGTCCCACACCCTTGTGGGCGACAAACTTGAATCGTTGGAGTGATGATCAGGGTCAACCATTACCTTTCAATGGAGACCGATGCTTTTACAATCTCAGCGAAGGAGGCTCAGCTGACCGAGTCCTTTCCATTATGGTCTACAGGATTGCTCGGAATAATGAGCAAGGTAGAGCAGCTATTGACCGAGTCATGGAAATAGAAGCTAACTCTAGCGTTAAGACGGTCAACATTGGCCAACTCGAAGAAGCCATGGAAAGGACTAGGAGAACCAATGAGGCTCTGCAGCAAAAGCTAGCTGCATCCCGAGCTGAAGTTATAGAGCTTCGAGTGCGTCAGAGAGCTCATGAGCGACATCTTCAAGACGTAGTACGTCAACTGGCAGATCTGAGGGTTCGCCCGAGGAATACCTGTTGCCAGTAGAAGATGTCTGACTCATCTTTTCTTTTGTTTTAAAGAATAGCCTTTCGTATCGGTGCTCTATGAAGCATTTTTCTGTAAAATATTCCTGTCGTTCAAGTACTTTAACTAGACTTCTAAGCTGTCAAAATTTTGCTATTTATGACATGATGTAAGACATACTCTTAGGTAAATTTTTCCCCAAATTTATTACATCCTTAAAATCAATGATATTGGCAGTCAGCTAAAATTTTGTAGAAATCTTTGTTCAGATACTTTCATTCTTGTAATTCTAGAACTCTATGGGGCTCATACTCTTATCTAGTTGTTGAACTATGGCGATTTAGTTCATGGGACTCATTCATTAACTTCACTATTGAATTCTTATCATTGTACTCGTCTTTTAAACTTATAGTTGAAAGATGCCTCCTCGAAAGTCGACAAGGCATAATCCTCTGGTTATTCCAACTCAAACACCACCTACTCCACAATTCGATACGACAACTCTTAATGTTGCGGTAGCTGCGGCTACTGCTATAGCCATGGCACAATACCACAACAACCAGGGTACTAGTGGAGGTGGAACAGTCATTCATTCCACACAAGGTGACGTCGTCGTGCGCTCGCGAGAGTGCTCTTATAAAGACTTCACCAACTGTAAACCCCGAATATTCAATGGAATAGGTGGAGTCATTGCCCTGTCATAATGGTTCGAGAAGACGGAATCGATCTTTGAGATCTATTCCTATATTGAAGGAAGCAAAAAGTCAAATTTGATGCATGCACCTTTAGTGATAGAGCCCTGACGTGGTGGAATAGCCTTGTCAAGTCACTAACTTTAATAATGGAAAATGCTATGGGTTGGGAAGCTCTTAAAGGACTAATGGTTGAAGAATAGTGCTCGAGGGGCGAGGTTCAGAAAATGGAACAAGAACCCTGGAGTCTGACCATGAAGGGTTCCAACATAGTGGCTTACACTGCCAGATTTAGCGATCTGGCGGTGCTATGTCCCAATATGGTTCCCACTGAGGGAAGGAAGATTGAGAGGTACATTTGGTGGCTAGTGCCTCCATTTCAGGGGAATGTCTTAGCTTAAAACCCCACTACTTTCAACAGTGCCAAGCGATTGGCACAGTGACTCATTGATCACGGAGTCCCTACCCTGACAATGACAATAACCATGGCTATCTCAGAACCCTACAAAGTCGTTGGCAACAAGCGAAAGTTATGAAATAACAAGAAAGTCAAATTGGCGCAGAACTCTGCCAAGAAGCAGCAAGTTGTGGATGTTCATGCCGCAATTGTACCTGCTGCTACTGTGCGTTAACTGCAATAGGAAAGGGCACACTGAATGATTCTGCAAGGCTCCGGCGAGGCCAATTAACAAAGTCCCCGACATTGTTGTTGGCCAGGCTTGCTACGGTTGTGGCGAGGTTGGTCATTTCAAGAGAGACTGCCCGAAGGCAGGAAATGCTGGCGGAGTGGGAAGAATTCTAACGATATGCAGGAGGATGTCGTAGCTGATCCTACTGTGGTTACTAGTACCTTTCTCCTCGATAATTCATATGCATGCATACTATTCGATAGTGGAGCGGAGAGGAGTTTTGTGAACCAAAAATTCTCCCCCTTACTTAAACAAAAACCACATGCACTAGAGTAATCATTCACTGTACTAACTACATATACATAGGTTGTACTCTAACTCTAGATGGTTATTCTTTCCAAATAGACCTTATGCTAGTCTCAATTAAAAGTCTCGACGTCATAATCGGCATGGATTGGTTAAGTCATCTTCGTGCCAACATCATGTGCTTTGAGAAAGCAGTTCGTCTTAACCTCCTTAACAACGAAACTCTAGTTATCTACGGCGAAAAATCTAGTACGAACCTTCGTATCATTTCGTGTATTCAAGCTCAAAAGTACTTACGAAAGAAATATCATGCATTCCTTGCACACATTGTCAATACAAGTCAAGAAGTGAAAGACATTTAGAACATTCCAGAAGTATGCGACTTTCCCGACATCTTTCCAGAAGAACTACCGGGATTACCACCACAACGCCAAGTTGAGTTTTAGAATTGAATTAGTGCTAAGGGCTACTCTAGTAGCCAAATCCCCTTATCGTCTAGCACCAGCAGAGATGTAGGAACTATCCAGTCAGCTTAATGAACTTCTCAGAAAGGGATTCATTAGGCCAAGCTTCTCACCATGGTGAGCACCGGTCTTGTTCGTGAAGAAGAAAGACGGATAGTTTCATATGTGCATCGAATACAGAGAGCTGAACAAACTTACCGTCAAAAATCGCTATCCTTTACCCTGCATTGATGACTTATTTGATCAACTTCAAGGAGCAACCTACTTCTCGAAGATAGATCTACGATCCGCGTATCACCAGTTACGAGTGTTAGAGGAGGATGTCCCCAAGACAGCCTTCTGAACTCGTTATGGACACTATGAGTTTGTAGTGATGCCGTTCGGATTAACCAACGCACCAGCTTTATTCATGGATCTAATGAATAGGGTGTATCGTCCTTACTTGGATCAGTTCTTCATTGTCTTCATCGATGCCATACTTATCTACTCTCGAAGTAAGGAGGAGCATAGTCAACACCTACGAAGAGTCTTAGAAACATTACGATCGGAGAAGCTATATGCGAAGTTCTCTAAGTGCGCGTTTTGGATTTGAAGAGTCAAATTCTTGGGCCACGTGGTTAGCTAAAAGGGAATTCACGTGGACCCTTCCAAAAAGGCCATTGAGAACTAGTTAGCACCAAAGACACCTACAGAAATTTGGCAATTTCTAGGTCTCGTTGGCTACTATCGCAGGTTCATACAGAACTTCTCTAGCATCTCTAAGCCGCTTACTACACTGACCCAGAAAGGCGTGACCTTTGACTGGGAAGAGAAACAAGAGAAGGCGTTCCAAACACTGAAACAAGCCTTGTGCACCACACCGATACTATCCCTCCCAGAAGGGATAGATGATTTTGTGGTATATTGTGATGCATCCAACCAAGGGCTTGGTTGTGTTCTTATGCAAAGGGGAAAGGTCATTGCCTATGCCTCCCGTCAGCTTAAGACACACAAAGTCAACTATACAACACACAATTTTGAGTTAGGAGTAGTGGTATTTGCTCTGAAGATCTGGAGACACTACCTGTATGGTACAAAGAGCACTATATTCACAAACCACAAGAGCCTTCAGCATATATTCGATCTGAAGGAGCTCAATATAAGACAACGACTGTGGGCCGAGCTACTCAATGTCTACGAATGAGAAATTCTTTATCATCCAGCTAAAGCCAACGTGGTAGCTGACGCCCTAAGTCGGAAAGAATACTTTGATCGTAGAGTGAATCCATTCACACTTGTCCACACATATTAAGGAGGCTCAACTAAAAGCCTTGAAACCTAAAAATGTGGTGAGTGAATCCCTGAGAGGGATAGATAAGAACTTGGAAGTCAAGGGTGGCGAAGCCTTATATCTAGATCTGGACACCGAAACACGGTGACTTTAGAGACTTGGTCATGACCGAAGCACACAAAACTAGATATTCCGTTCACCCAGGTTCGGATAAGATGTATCTGGATCTTAAAAATTTATACTGGTGGCCTAACATGAAAGAAGAGATTGCTACCTTCGTGAGTAAATGCCTTACTTGCACAAAGGTTAAGGTCAAATACCAGAAACCATTCGGTTTACTTCAGCAACCGAAGATACCTGAATGGAAGTAGGAGCGGATCACGATGGACTTCATAACCAAGTTGCCCAAGACAACAGGTGGACTTGATACCATTTGGGTCATCGTCGATAGATTGACCAAATCCGCGCACTTCCTGCCTATCAAAGAGACTGACAAGATGCAGAAACTAACAAGAACATACATTAGGGAGATCGTACGACTGCATGGTGCTCCTATATCTATTATCTCTGATAGGGATAGTAGATTCACTTGGTGGTTCTGGCAGTCGCTACAAAGTTCGCTTGGAACGAGGTTGGACATGAGTACAACCTAGCATCTACAGACCAACGGACAAAGTGAGAGAACCATCCAAACCTTGGAAGATATGTTGAGAGCCTGTGTGATCGACTTTTGAAAGGCATGGGATACTCATTTACACCTTGTCGAATTTTCCTACAACAATAGTTATCACACAAGCATAAAGGCTGCTCCAATCGAGGCCCTCTATGGCCGGAAGTGCAGATCCCCTCTGTGTTGGGCTGAGGTGGGTGACACCCAGTTAGCTAAAGGACGAGTTCCTGACAGCACTCTCATAGGTCCGGAAATCATACGGGAAACGACAGAGAAGATCGTTCACATTCGTGAACGACTGAAAGCCTCTAGAGACCGACAAAAAAGCTACGCAGACAAGCGAAGGAAACCTTTGGAATTCTAGGTGGGAGACCGAGTCCTTTTGAAAGTCTTACCCGGGAAGGGCTTGATACGCTTTGGAAAGCGTGGAAAGCTAAATCTAGGATACGTAGGGCCTTTCAAGATTCTCGCTAAAATCGGCCCTATAGCTTACAAACTCAATCTACCCCGCGAACTCAGTAACGTGCATTCTACTTTCCACGTCTCAAACTTGAAAAAGTTCCTATCCAATGAAACTCTTGTTATCCCACTCAATGAGATCGAGGTCAATGAGAGCCGCACCTTTGTGGAAGAACCTGTAGAGATCATGGACCGAGAGGTCAGGCACACAAAACAAAGTCGTATCCCGATAGTGAAGGTTCACTGGAGTGCCAAGCGAGGACCTGAATTCACTTGGGAGCGCGTAGATCAAATGAAATTGAAATATCCTCATCTTTCTACTTAGTTATTTGTAACTACTTATTTGCTTAAACTCTAATTTTGGGACGAAATTCTATCTAACGGGGGGATGATGTGACAACCCGAAATTTCTATCTTGTACAGTTGTTCAACTCAATCACAGTCAGACTTATTTCTGCTAACTTTTAGCACTGTTTAGAGTCTGTTTAGGTGTTCTAATCATAATGCATTCGAGAATCGAGTTTTAGGAAGTATCTTCTAAGGTTCAATGTGCAACAATCTAACCTTAAACCCCATTATGAGGTGTTTACAGCCAAACTTCATGATTTTGGGCCGTAAACTCATCCATGTCCGTGAACTCATGCTATCTGCTAGAGTTTACATCATTTTTGATCATTTCCTTTATTTCAAGTCAAAGTAACCCCATTTTCTCTCAAGTATCATAAGATCTTCATCCAGATCTTCCAAAAATGTAAGAATTTCATCCATTGTTTTGTTGTTACATCTCCTTATCTAGTGATTGTACATGATTTCATCCATGAAATCCTTTCATTTTTATTGAACACCAAGAACACATACTAGTGTTCTTGAACCTTAAACACCCTATCAAGCTTCTATATTGTAAGTACTCTTACATTAGCTTGTTATATCCTTGAATCACTTAGTTTACACCTTGAAAACATCAATAAATCAATATCAAAAGAAAGTTTACGGCCAAGGCAATCTCCTTGGGCTGTATACCGTAATTAAGGGTGCAAATGAGCCCTAATCTCTTCCTAAGCCTTGGAACTAAGTCTAGAACATTTCAAGGAAGACCATAGGACCTTAACACACAAAATGGTACAAGTTACCATGAGTTTACGGATGTAAACTCATTAGGCCATAAACCAATGGGTCGTAAACTCATGGGAGTTCAACCATTTGGGCCGTAAACTCCAATGAGAGGCCCTACACCCCTTATATGCAACCCTATGCGGTTTAACACTTCATTACAAGGGTTTACTAGTCCCTAAGGTTGTTCCATTACAAGATTAGCTGTTATAAAAACTAATTAGATACATATATGTGTCATTATATGCTAAATAGGATCCGTTTGTGTTCAAGTCTTCACTTGACACTTAGCATCCTTTACCGATCTTTCATTCACATCACTCACTACAGGTGAGTTCATACCCCTTAACTTATCTTTTAAATGATTTTAAATGCTTTAATGGGGGTGGGGGAGGAGTACAAGTAGAAAACATGATAGTTATATAATCAATCACATGTGATTTATAAGTATGTTTCAAACAAAGGATTTCATATACTACAAACTGTGTTATAAACAAAGGATTTCTTATACTTTCAAACTGTATTATCAATCAAACTGCTTTTAAATCGTTTTATAAACTAAGATCAAGTCATTAATATTTATTGTTAAACTCTTTAAATGTATTACAAAATCTATTTAAACTTATATATTGTCAAAAGTATGTCTATATATGTATAGTTATACAAACAGTGTTCAAAGGACTTAGGACTGCTAACTCTGCTTATTTACTTTTCCTTGTTTGGATGTGGACTTAGGGTATCGGTTATTTGTCCTAAGGTCATCTAAATATTAGATATATATATCATGTATACATATGTAGATATAAAAGTACTATCAATCAGTTCAGTGCCTTTGGGTAGCAAAGGCATACCTTCATTTATTCAAACTATAGAAATTACTAGTAAACTATAATAGGTATAGTTTAGGAGAATACTATCATAAACAAGTACTATAATAGAGAATACTATAACAGAGAATACTATAACAGAGAATACTAGACAGAGAATACTAGACAAAGAATATTATAACAGAGAATAATATACAAAGGATACTATACTGAGAATACTATACATAGAATACTATTACAATAACAAGTATACTATCACAAGATTCAAAGATAACATAATGTGAGATACTACTTCATGACACATCGACCATTTCGTTATATCACATTTTGTAACCAGAATCTCCTGGAGGGAGAGCGTGAGTTTGCGTATAGATCTATACTGGATTAACTATCCTACACCTTTGATGTTCACTACAGTGGGATTTGCAAGTCTACGGGTGCCAAATGTCATTTCTTCCAACGTCTTTCATCGTCGTGTTATAGTCAGTTTAGTATGGTAACAATCATATCACATTTTGCCTTAATTAAACCATTGGTTTTAAGGTAGTTATTACTTCGGTAATTAATACAAATAATACTGCAATACACATATACATTTTCCCATTATATTTAAATTGTGATCTTCTCACATAAAGGGTAATATAAAACTATATTTTGGTAATGATAGTCATACTTCGGAAAAGCATTCACTTTTACAAAGAAACAAACATACAAATCAGTCGGGTCTTGGTAGAAGACTACTTTTTATACTAGTAGAAAATATAGGATTTTCTAGGAGTTTTCAAACATATACAAAAATTTACATTGATCAATTACAAATATTTTCATCACACTTATACAAACATTGACACTAAATACTTATGAACACACCAGCTTAAATGTTGATAAACTCTTTCAAAATAACTTGTATTCTCAGGTCACCAGTAGACAGGTACCGATGACCAGGTTTTGAGAAGATGAAGCATCTTCAAGACTCGTCTTTTATTTTGATTATTCATTTTTGTTGTCTTATTACTATTAAAGCACACACTTGTATGAAATTATACTGTTAATGCAATGGATGATGTTGTTGCTTATTTACTACTTTACATTGTTTTGATATTGCACATGACGTCCTCCACCCCAAAACGTTTCCGCCATTCTTGGTTTTGGGGTGTGACATTAGTTGCACGTGTAGGCACGACACATAATAGACTTAGTAACTAGAAGCTAAGTTATAACCTAGTAGAAACTTGGAAACAAATAGAAACAATGGATAGTGTACTTAGATTTCACATTGATATGTGAATTATATAACTACTTAACTGTAGTGACTATCCATATTCGGGTCACTCTTTGACTCAAACACCTTTTTATGAATCTTATACACACATCATGCACTTGACCTAGTGGTATAAATTAGGCCCAAGTCTCGTAGGAACTTAAGTCAAAGTTGAAAACTAGGACTAGTATACTTGATTCCTTAATTTCGCGTGAATCTCGAAACCACTACATAGAATGACAATAAACCAATAAAATAAGTTACAAACATTATTTATAACTATAAAATAGTTATAATACCATAAGATAATTTGAAGTCTTAAAGATTCTATTTATTTTGATATCCAAGGATTTACAAACTCTCAAAAACTCTAAAAACCCTAAAACCTATATTTTATAAAGTTTAACATCAAGAATTCTATAAAAATAGTTATGAAACTTATAATATTATCTTAAAATAATCAAGTTGGTAAATATAATCAAGGAAATTATAGTTTAATGTACCATCATTTATCTTTATTTTATAAGTGGAAAATCAAGGATTTTAAAAAACAATGTAAAGCTTAAGCATATTTTATAAAAACTTTAGAAATTTATAAAAATTAGGGGAAATCATTTGAATGGGATTTATGAGAGAGAAATCCTCTCTCCTCCTCCCAAAAATCAGACTCATCCCCCCAATACACCATTTTCCCATATCATTAATCAATTTCACTCATTCACTCTATCTCTCATTCTCTCTCACACTCTTCATCACCACCACTCCATTTCTCCTCTTTAAACCTTCCGGTATACCGAGCACAAAAGGCTCCGTGGTTGACGTGGCAACGAGAATCTTTCGTGCACACCACCCTTATACACCGTTATCCTTCATCCTCGTTGTCGATTGTGGTGGCCAGGACGAAGGAGAACGCCCAATCATTCTCTTCTCCTCTCTCTGACTTCTTCTTCTCCGACTCCTCTTTCTCTCCCTTCGTGGTAGTGGTGAGTACCCCAATTGTTTGGGTGGTTCGTGGTTGCTGATTTGGAAGCTCTCCACGATCCTTGCTCGTGGAGAGCATTACGGATGGCCTTATGTCCCCCAAAACCACGAAATTTATGGAAAAATAATATCAAATAACACCTATAATCATGAACTCTTCATTATCTTAAATTATTCTTGAAGGTAATCCCAAATTTTCTTTCATTCCCCTTCACTTCTTTCAAAGTTTTACATGCTTTCTTGCAATTTCTCCATCTTCTACTACATTCTAATGAAAGATCATGAACACATAAACATACACACACACACACACAAACATGCAGGATTTCACCCAAAAACAACATGCAGGCTGTAAATGGTGAAATCCAAGGACCAAAACCTAAGTCAAAATCAACATAATGCACTTTTCTACAAGTTTTGGGTAACAATCACCACATGCACCCTAATATTTCTATAAAAATGATTTTTGAACATTTCAAACTCATGAATGGTCTTCAAAACAACATGCATGTGATTATCTTCAACCTTAGATGCTTGATGATCAAAGTTTGTTTTTAGAAGCTTTCAAATGTGTTCATAAAGGATTTATTCTCAAATAAATAACTAAAACTCTTTTATGATCAAATCCAATTTTTTAAGAATCCCACTAATAAAATAAGATGATCTGTAAAGTTTCAGAAAATAATTCATTTTTCTCGAATTATTATAGTTATTGAAATAAAATATGGCAATAAATCATATAAAATACTTTCTGAGGTCCATAAATCCTAGGTAAATTCGTAGCTGACCCCTATGGTAAATAAAGACCAATCATTAAGTTGCATCAGTTTTTGTTACTGTTTATTGTGGTTTTGAATTTTCATTTTGTTTAGCCCCAATAAATCATAAAACCACTTTATAGAATTTGAAAATGGTATCTAATAATTTTCGCAGATCCTACCCTATGTTTAAGACTTAGAAAAATATTTTCAGAATTTTTCATAATGCATTCCTATTTTCCCCGATTTTTGCCTTTATAATAGATTAAAAACAGGAAAAATAGTTCTACTCATCCAAAACTCATGCAAAATTTCCCAGAAGTCCTTATGATATATTACACTTGTATATTAATTTTATCAAGGAAACTTGTATTACTCGTTTAGCAACGAACTTTATTTCCCATGAGAATATGAACTCTGCATCTCATTTTGGCAACATACTTTATTTCTCATGATGACAACGAACTTTGTTTATGCAAACTTATTTACTCATTTTAGCAATGTACTTTTATTTATGGAAACTTCTATTAAAACTTTAATTATGATTCATGAAACCAATCTTATTTTTAATCCGTGAGTACTCACCAACTGTTTTTTATAGTTGACACTCTTTTTGCATGCTTTTTTAGGAATCATTTAGTAAGAGGCACATAGAGACACAAAACTTGTAGGAGAATTTGCATGTGTTGATTTTCAAATACATTGTAATTTTTTAAAATGTTCTTCAAACTCATTGTAAATTTGATAATGATTTTTAATACTATGGTTGGTGTTTTCTTTTAACTTTTGCTATGAGACCCTTTGTATTGCCACACCCCATATTTCCGCTTTAGCGGGGTGTGACATGCTCTCATCCTTATTCTTTACGAATAACACTGGAGCTCCCCAAGGTGATGAACTACATCTAATGAAACCGTTGTCCAACAACTCCTGAAGTTGCATCATAAGCTCCTTCATCTCTGTTGGTGCTAATCGGTATGGTGTTGTTCCTATTGGAGTCGATCCTGGAAATAAGTCTATTCGAAACTCTACTTTTCTATCAGGGGCAATCTAGGAAGATCTTCGAGAAAGACTTCCGGATAGTCACACACCACTGGTATTCTTTGCATCTCTTTCTTTTCCTTCTTTGCATCAATCACAAATGCCAAGTATGATGTGCATCCGTTGGACAAACATTTTCTGGCTTTCATCAGGGAAATAATTCCAGAATTTACTTTATGTTTGTCATTTTACACCATAAATGACTCTTTTCTAGGTGGGTTTACTCTCACCATCTTCTTCTTGTCATTTTACACCATAAACGACTCTTTTCTAGGTGGGTTTACTTTCACCATCTTCTTCTTGCATAGTATCTCGGCATCGTTTGCATTAAGCAAATCCATTCCTAGTACGATGTCGAAACTATTCAACTCAATGGGCAACAACTCCTCGTGGAATTTATTCCCGTTCAAGTTGATGACGATGTTTTTAATGCAATCGCTAACATGTATGAAATTGCCACTAGCAACTTCTACAACTATGGCATTATTAATTTTATCTACAGGCAATGCTAGTCGTCCACCAAATTTATGCGATATAAAGGAGTAGTTTTCTCCAAAATCAAACAATATATAGGCAGGGAATCCATTTAAAAGAAAGGTACCTGAAGCGACATCTGCTTTATCCCTTGCTGCTTCTAGGGTCATCTGGAATGCTCTTGCCTTTGACCCTAACGGAATATTAGGCCTTACCTCCACTTTCTTCTTCGGGCAGTCCCTAGAAATATTCCCTTCTTCATTACACTCGTAACACACCTTCTTGTTGAATCTGCACTCATTGGTGTAATGCCCAAACTTTTCACACTTGAAACAAGTCACTTCCTCGCCTCGTTTTCAAAAGTGTTACTTTTTGCACTTATCACACCATCTTGCTTCACCTCCTCCTCCTCCAAACTTTTTAGAACTAGACTTTGAAAATTTTCTTTTATTGTTGGACCCTGAAGGCCCATCAAACTTCCTTTTCTATCCTACCTCAGCTCTCTTCAGACCCTTCTCCCTTATCTGGGTCTCAACCTTCTTAGCTACCCAGATGGCAGCTTTCAAGGACATTGCTTGTTTGACCATTGTACCAAAGTCTGCGGGTAACCCATTGACAAACTTGTTGACCTTGAAGAGTTTAGTTGGAACTAAATAAGGAACAAGCTTCATTTTCTCTGTAAAACTTCAAAAATACTCATTGATGCTCATTCTTCCCTTCTTTAGATTCTGAAACTCATTGTTGATCTCCTGTAGATCCTACTCAGAGCAGTACTGAATTTCTAGTTGCACCAAAAAGTCTTCCCAAGACATCTTGCTAGCTTCTCCCTTGGGCATGGTATCGGTTAGTAGCTTCCACCAGCTTAATAGCCCAGTCTTCAACAGTGTAACCACAAAAGCGGTCTTGTAACACCGAGAATTTTCAAAATAATTTTTCGCAATTATAAAAACATTTCTCACTTCATTTCATAAAACATTAAGTTTAAAATTCCAATTCGTATCATACAAATCCCAAGATCACATAAATATATATCAAAAGTCCCCTGCGTGTGTACAGATCAAGCCGGCGCCTTCCCACGATCATCGCTAGTACCTGAAATAAGAACACTAACACTGTAAGCGCGAAGCTTAGTGAGTTCCCCAAAATACCACACATAAAACACATAATAGCCACTCGAGGCTATAACTCTATGGGTCCGTGCACCCAAACTCTATGAACCCTCAGGTTCTAACTCTAGGAACCTTCCGGTTCCAACTCTGTAAACATGCACAGCATAATCACATGGAAATAATGCAGTATAACATATAGCATACAATACTCTATCACATAACTCTGGTTACCTAATCAAGGTAAAGTATAGTGAGAAGACTCACCTCGCGTATCTCGATGACTCACAAATCCTGAAATCCCTCGTGCCCGATCCTCCGAGCTATAATCCTCCTATAACATCATATATCTCT
This sequence comes from Lactuca sativa, assembly GCF_002870075.4. Taxonomy (NCBI): domain Eukaryota; kingdom Viridiplantae; phylum Streptophyta; class Magnoliopsida; order Asterales; family Asteraceae; genus Lactuca; species Lactuca sativa. Next base: position 280,815,358 of record NC_056625.2, read on the forward strand.
AATTAACACTTTTTATCTCTAAGGTTGACTATCCCTAAGAAGTCAACACAGGTCAACTCTGGTCAGCGGTCAACGGTCAACGGTCAACTTTGACCGGACTCGGCGAGTGCACGAGGGCAACTCGGCGAGTCTAGGCGTTTTCACCAACTCTCTAGGTTCCCTTCTTACACGTCGAGTACTCCCCCCGGCTCGACGAGTTCCACCTGGAAGAATCGCGGGGCCACCCCGACTCAACTCGCCGAGTCTCAAGAACAACTCGGCGAGTCCCAGCTCTTGACCACCCTTCCCTACTCGCCCTGACTCACTGAGTCAACCTATGACTCGACTGGACCACTCACTGGCCAATCCAAGGCAATCTTCAAGCTACTCGCCGAGTCTGCTCATCGGACTCGGCGAGTCCATGCCATGCAATCACTCAAACTCGCTTCTAAGGTCAGATCTGTTTTATCAATTCATAGATATGGCCTTCCTAGACTAATTCACCACGTAAAGCCCCAAACTTAGTGTACATACAACCTCTATATGTCCATATATGAAGGATTATCAACAAATATCACAACTCAAGGTCATAACCTCCATTATTCTTCATAAAGCTTGATGAATGAGGCTCTCTGGACCTCTATGGATCCAGATCCAAAGCCTCATCACTAGCAAGGGACTATTTGGCCATCAAATCAATCCAACAAAGGCCACAAGAAACCCTAAATCCAAATATACTTCACAAAACAAAAGATGAGCCGAATTCATACCTTTAGATCGATGATCTAAGCTTCAAATCCACAGAATAGCAACCTCCCTTGCTTCCTCTTGGCTAGAACCTCCCTCCTCTTTGCTAAACAACACACAAAGGTCAAGAAATGCTTCCTCTCTCTCTCAAATCGCTAAAGCACTCTAGGGTTTCTCTCTATGGACTGTTGGGTACAGATGACGGCCATAAGGCCCTTTAAATAGGTCCTAAACCCGAGAAATTAGGGTTTCATTAAACAGCACGGACTCGCCGAGTCCATATCCTGGACTCGCCGAGTCCAGGCGAATCCCGCGTCCAGAATCGCGTCCCTACTCGGTGAGTCTGAGCTCCAACTCGCCGAGTCCTCTCTCAAAACACCAAAATCATAAACAATAAAGATACCTAGAAATCCGGGCTGTTACAGGTCTTCTGTTTATTGCTGCAGTCATAAATTTCAAACATCATCTCCATCTCGGAGATCCAATCCATGACTTCCACCTGTGTTGGGCTTCTAGAAAGACTTGGTATCTTGGATGCCATGAAATCCTTGTACTTGCATCCATGCCCGTCATTTCCTCCATTGTGTTGGTTTCTGCTAACCATATGTGGCTCAGCTTGACTGACAGTCTAACTAAAGTCTCCTTCCTATGATCGTTCAATGTTCAATTCAGGTTGTACAATGGATACAATAGGTTCATCCCTATTATGTTGAAGTAGAAACCTTGTCTCTTCCATCTGAGATCCAACATCATTTGTATCATCGCTTGTACTCCTACCAACATGATTGGTGTAACATCCGAAAATTTTACAAAAATTTAAAGTTTTTAAACAATACCAAATCATCACTTGTTTACAAAAATAGTTTTCTAAAAAATGTCTATTATTAGAATCTTCCCAAAATCACAAACACAACATGAGGAGGTGTACGATCAAGACTTCGCCTTCCCACGATAATCTGAGGTACCTAAAACTGTAAGCCCAAAGCCTAGTGAGTTTCCCACAAAATACCAACACATCACAAATCCATAATAACAACAATAAACAACGTACATACAGAGCCTTCAGCATGAATAGAATGCCCCACCAGCCTACAGACTATCTGGACCGCTCAGAGAACCTACAACTTGACTGGACCGCCTCACCGGGACTTCAGCATAACTGGACTGTTCTTCAGGCCTTCAGCTTGACTGGTACGCCCCACTGGCCTTTAGTCTATCCGGACCGCGCTGGGTCTGTTGGCCTTCAACACAAAGCAGGACCTCCTCAACCCACCCACACATAAATCATGTTGACACATACATATAAAAGACAAGCATACAAATAACTAGCCAACAACAAGCATACAGAGCATAGCATCATATTATCTACCAGGATAACAATCCAAAGGATCCGGCCTTGGTGCCTTCGACCCACAAGTATAGTGAGGAACACTCACCTCACACTGTTAAATCACACTAAAAGTCTCCGACTGTTAGCTCTCTAAAATCTCCACACTGTCACAACATAAAAATCATCCAATTAATACTTGGATTAAAATATAAACTAATATTCCAATATTAGGGTAAATCGCTACTTTACCCTTGACCCAGGCCCAAATCTTGATCCAAAAGTCCCAACCATTAAATAACCATCCAAGGCCCATTATTGGCCTAATTTTCCAAATTAGGGCCAACTCCATCATGGGCTTTTCACTAAAGCCCAATCCTTCACTTGGCCCAAAACATTAACACTCAGATGGCCCAAAAAGGACCCAAGCATCTAAGCCCAAAAGGTGGCCCAAACTCGAAGCCCAAGACCACAAAGCCCATAGACTATGTACGCAGGGCGTACCCAGCTGTACGCTAAGTGTACTCGCATTGTGGCTTGTACGTTGCGCGTATTGGCTTGTACGCCCATCGTACTCCTCTACTAAGCCAAAAATCCCATTAAGCACTTAATACCTTAAGATAAGGCCCTAAAATGTAGATCTGACTTCCATGAACTGAAATAACATGTAAAGTTGCTAAATTGACGTTCATGCATGGCTACATGAAGCTATTTAGCTTATAAATGACTTAATGAATGGCTTAATTCATGAATGAATAATAAAACCCCCATAAATTTGGCACCTCTATGCCAAGGAAACCTCTAACAAGGTCAGATCAAATGAAATGATCCCATCAAGTTGACCCAAACCATCAATCCATGAAAAAGGGACCAAAGAGAGCCAAATTAATCCATAAGGGAAACTAGACATTTACAAGTCAAGGTTGAACTTTATACCTTAAGAAGCTTGCAGTGTGATGGAGGGTTCTTGATCTCAAGTCTCCAACCAAGCTATTAACTTCACCATCTTCTTGGTTCTTCACAGATGGACCAAAATTACACAAATTTCTCTTCAAAAGCCCAAAGATGTAAAAACGGAGGCTGAGGGGACGTTTAGGGTTTTCTCGAGGTTTACGGACAAGAGATGAGGACAAACCTAAAGGTTAAGGATGAATATATAGGGTCAAAAAACCCCACATTAGGGTTTCTGGAAGACACACATACGCCCAGCATACCTAAGCATACGCCCAACGTACACACCTGTTGTCCCAATTAAATTCTAGCAAGTACGTTGAGCGTACCAAGTGGTTCCCCCGCGTACCAGCTTAAAGGGAAAAAATGCAAAACATTGATAACTGAAGGGGCAAAAGCATACATACCAAGACTGGGTGTTACAATTCTCCCCCACTTGAACTAGACTTCGTCCTTGAAGCCTGCTGCAGAAAACAAATTTAGATAATGCTCCCGCATATGAGCTTCCAGCTCTTAGGTCCACTCGGAGCCCCTCCGATGCTGATAATGTACCTTCACCAAAGGTACTTCCTTGCTATTCCAAACCTTTCTAGAATAGCTACTGGTCTCTCAACATAGTTCAGGCGCTCATCGACCTGAATATCATCCAAGGACACCACTGCATCCTCATCCAATATGCACTTCCGCAACTGCGAAACATGGAAAGTGTTGTGAATCTGAGTGAGCTCCTCAGGAAGATCCACTTGGTAGGTAACCTTGCCTACCCTGGAAATGACCCGAAATGCTCTAATATATTGGGGACCTAATTTCCCCCTCTTTCTGAAGCGAATGACACCTTTCCAAGGTGATACCTTCAGTAATACCATGTCGCTCCAACTCAGATCGGCACCGGTCGGTATAGCTTTTCTGCCGACTCTAAACAGTCTGCAATCTCTACCTGATCTGTTGAATCATCTCCATGTCTGGAGGACCACTTCTATCCTTCCCATTACTTTGTGACCAACCTCGCCCAAAAAACTGGGTTACGACATCTCTGGCCATAAAAATGCTCAAAAGGGGGATCACAAATGTTGGATTGATAATTATTGTTCTAGGAGAACACTACAAGAGGCAAGTAGGAATCCAAGCTCCCACCAAAATCGATGACATAGGCCAGCAACATATCCTCAAGGATCTGTATCGTCTGCTCACTCTGGCCATCGGCTTGCGGATGATAAGTTGTGCTGAAGTGCAACCTTGTGCCCAGTTCCTCATGGAACATCTACCAAAACCAGGAGGTCAATCAAACATCACGGTCTGAAACAAAAGAGACCAGAACCCCATGGCGAGCAACAATCTCGCTAATATACACATCGGCCAACTTCTCGACCAAAGAACTCTCACGAATTGCCAGAAAGTGGTCAATCTTGGTCAATCGATCCACAATGACCCAAAAAGCATCGAAACCCTTTTTCGTCATCGGCAACTTGGTGATGAAATCCATCAAAATCTACTCCCATTTCGATATGGGAACCTCCAGAGGCTGCAGCTTCCCATGCGCCCTCTGATGCTCAGCCTTCACCATCTAGTATGTCATGCACCTCTCCACATACCAGACTATCTCCCTCTTCCTACATGGCCACAATTAGCTCAATCTCAGATCCCAATACATCTTGGTGGCCCCCGGATGGATAGAAACGAGACTTATGAGCCTCCTCCAACACAATCTGTCTGACCCCACTGAACATAGGAACCCATACTCGACCACAATGGGTCAACAATCCACAACTATCCAGAACAAATCTGTCGATGTCACCCCTGATCCTATCTATCTTCCAGTTCTCTTCTTGAACACCCTTAGCTTGAGCCTGCCTAATCAATCCCAAAAACAGAGACTCCACCTATATCCTCACACAAGATCCCCCATTTGAAGACCCAGCCAACTTGCAGCTCAAAGCATCTTCCACCACATTCGCTTTACTCAGATGGTAAACGATCTCGCATTCATAATCCTTGACTACATCTAGTCACCTGCGTTTCCTCATGACCAGGTTTGGTTGATCCATAATATGTGTCAAACTCTTGTGATCCGTGTAGATAGTACAACGGAACCCATAAAGATAAAGCCTCCAAATCTTGATGGATAAAACCACAACCCCTAACTCCAGATCATGCATGGGATATCTCATCTCATGCGGCTTCAGCTGTCGCGAAGCATAAGCTATCGCCCGCTCTCTCTGCATGAGGACCGCTCCCAAATCAGTGATGCATGCATCACAGAAAACCACAAATTCTCAATTCCCTCAGGAAGGGTCAAAACAGGGGCCTCACATACCCTCTGACGAAGCGTCTCAAATGTTTCCTGTTGCTCAGGGCCCCATCGGAAATCTAACCCTTCCTCATCAGACGGGTGAGGGTTATTGTAATCTTAGAGAAATCATGAATACATCTATGATAGTACCCTACCAAACCCAAGAAACTCCTGATACCCGAGGGAGATTTTCGTACCTCCCACTGCATCACAACCTTTATCATGGATGGATCAACCAATATTCCATCCTGGTTAACGAGGTGTCCAAGGAACTGAACTTCTCATAACCAAAACTCGCACTTCGAGAACTTAGTATAAAGTCGTTATCGCCTCAACACCCCTAGAAGCTCACTAAGATGCTCCTCATGTTGCTCTCTGGTCTTGGCATATACCAATATATCATCATTGAATAAAATAACCAAACGATCGAGCATCGTCCTGCACACTCAATTCATCAAATCCATAAATATTGATGGCACATTGGTGAGCCCAAATGGAATCACCACGAAATCGTAATGCCCATAATGTGTCTGGAACGCGGTCTTCTCTGCGTCCTCCTCTATCACCCTGATCTGATGATACTCAGACCTCATATCTATCCTGGAGAACCAATATGTGCCCTGAAACTCATCAAATAGTTCATCAACCTACGGAAGAGGATAACGGTTCTTCATCATTAGCTTGTTCAACTCCCAGTAACTAATATACATCTGGTGTGAGCCATCCTTCTTCTTGACGAAAAAAATTAGTGCTCCCCATGGAGAACTACTTGGTCTAATACCTTCCAAGCAATTCCTGCAACTAGGATGAAAAATCCTGCATCTCAGGCGGTGTTAATTGGTACGTCGCCTGGGCAATCGGGGCCGCAACTGGCACGAGGTCAATCCTGAAGTAGACGTTCCTCTCAGTAGGCACACCATGTAACTCTTCTAGAAACACATCGACAAAGTCCCTGACAATCGGGACCTCTAAAACTGAAACCTGATCGCCAACACACATATCCACCACAAAAGCCAAAGAACCCGCACACCCATCCTAAATATACTCTCGATCTTTGGTTGCAAAACAAAACCCTAAACCCATCCTGGTGCCCTCTCCATTGATAACCATTTCTCCCCTACTTGGGGTTCGAACTACCATGCACTGACCCTCACAATAAATCAAAGCACCAAAAAGGCTCAGCCAGTCCATACCCACAATCACGCATAGATCCCCCATGGAGATAGGGAACAAATAGATAGGATAAGATACCCCGAAGATCTCCGGAATACAACCCCGATACACTGATGATGAAGAAATCTCGTGTTTGTTGGCAATAGAAACTCACAATTGACACTCCAACTCCCCAATGGGCATATCAAACCCCCTACTAAACGATCAAGAAACAAAGGACCGACTCATACCCGAGTCAAACAACACTAAAGCAGTCAAGGAGTTCACTACAAATGTACCTAAGAAAGGCACACATATATAAGCATAACACAATACATAATCAAAGTAGCTGGCACGGGGGCTGCACCGGCTTGACGGCGAGCAATGCACAGTTGACATTCACATGGCCAACCTGATCATAATGATAGCAAATCCTGGAACTCAAAATTGGGGCTAGCTGACAGCAATTACACGTAAAATGCCCCTCATTCACACAATTGTGGCACCCAGCTCCTGATCGACACGCCCCATCATGAACCTTACCGCACTTCCTACAAGTGCGACCTCTCTGACCTCCAAATCTTGAATCAACGGCCTAGAACCACTTTGGCATAAGCTGTGACTGCGCTGGGGATGATCTTTGCTCTCTCGCCTATAGCTCTATATCAATCTCACGCCGCCTAGCATCCTCCTGCAGCTCCAACAGAGAATTAGAGAGTTGGGTGGAAACAAAATGCTTGATATCCTTCTTAAGCGTGCTCAAGTAATGGGTCATCTCATCCTGCTCCAAAGCAAACTCAGGGAAAGACATGGCCTTCTCAGTAAACATCCTAGTGATCTTCGTCACCAACTCTGTGCCTCAAATCCAAAAAAAAACATGGGCCAACCTCTCGTGCTCTACCTGCGGCACATATTGAGTAAGAAACATCTCCATGAACTGATCCCAAGATACTGCAGCCCTCTACTCAGCATAATATGATCCCGTAACAAGTCTCCACCAATCCTTCGCTCCAAACCACAAGAGGTTCAGAGCGCAATTGACCTTCGGGTCCGCTGGGCAATAACAGGTTAAAAAGCATCCCTCGACATCAGATAGCCACCTCATGGCTATAATCGGGTCCTGAACGCCATCGAAATTCGTGGGATTCGTATTCTCGAAGTTTAGATACTGAAAAACCTGACCTCGTCCAACGCCTGCAGTTGCAACAGCTATGGAGGCTGCAGCAGCAGTAGTCTCAACAACGGTTGTGTATCTGTCATCAAAGAACTCCAACACCATGGTCTAAATAGACCCAAATAACTTAGTTATCTGATTTCTGAAAGTAGCCACAACCTCCTCACAGAGAATCTCTCCAATCCTTTCATACAACGTAGTTGACGCACCCTGACTGCCAGCTCTTGATCCAGATCCTGATTGGGACCCAGTATCAACCCACCTCGTCGTTACCATACTGAAAATAAACCAGGGAATATCAGATAATATGCATATCAAGATAGTGAACCAACACCCAATAAATCCATAGAGGTTGTGACTTCCTTGTTATGCATACGGGTCCTATGCTTCCAGTAGTACGAGCCTATACTACCTTCCACACCTACCCGCATTTGTCCCAGAGGATCATCACAACACCCTAACAATACATACTAGGATAAACATACATTCGATCCTCACACCCTAGAGGAAAGGCTAATCGTCTCAAAACTGGCCGGCTGACCCCACACAACCTTATGTAAGAAGAACCATATGCTATCAAGCATCATAAACTCAGGCAATTCTATCATGCAAATTCCAAAAGATCCCTAGCCTATCACTAGCATGTTGTGCTAACATATCACAATATCAAATAACAAAGTGGTAATTTGGGGTCTACTTACTGGCTCTGGCTGATTGTACACATCGCAACCTCCTTGATTATTTTGAAAACTTTTGTAAATTGCTTTGAAAAAAATCCTTTCCTTAGTTTGAGACTGGACTCACACGAGTGATTCATCCGATTAACTAAAACCAAGGCTCTGATACCAACTTGTAACATACAAAAATTTCACAAAAATTTAAACTTTATAAACAATCTCACTTATTTACAAAAATAGTTTTCCAAAAAATGTCTATTATTAGATTTTTCCCAAAATCACAAAGAAACACATGAGGAGGTGCATGATCAAGCCTTCGCCATTGCACGATCATCTGAGGTACCTAAAACATAACCCGAAAATGTAAGCCTAAAGCTTAGTGAGTTTCCCACAAAATACCGACACATCACAAATCCATAATCATTACAATAAATAGCATACATGTAGTTCCTTCAGCCCGACTGGAATACCCCACTAGCCTACAGAATTTTTGGACCACTCACAAAACTTGCAGCACTACTGGACCGCCTCACCAGGCCTTCAGCCTGATTGGTACGCCCTACATGACTTTAGTCTATCCAGTCCGCCCTGGGTCTGTTGGCCTTCTGCACAAAGTAGGAATGCCTCAATCCACCCAGACATACATCACGTCGACACGTACATATAACATACAAGCATACAAATAACTAGCCAATAGCAAGCAAACGGAACATCGCATCATCCTATCTACTAGGATACAGATCTAACAGATTGGTACAATACTTGATCATACGATAATCAGGATAACAATCCAAAGGGGCTGACCTTGGTTCCTTCGACCCTCAAATACAGTAAGGAAGACCTACTCACACTTTTGAATCATACTAAAAGTCTCCGGCTGCTAGCTCTCTAAAATCCCCGCACTGTCACAACATAAAAATCATCCAATTAATACTTGGATTACAATCTAAGCTAATAGTACAATATTAGAGTAAATGGCTACTTTACCGTTTTTCCTTAGTTGGGCTAAGACCCAGGCCCAAATCTTGATCCAAAAGGACCAACAATTAATTATCTATCCAAGCCCCAAAACCCAATGGTTCACTTGGCCCAAAACAACAACACTCAGATGACCCAAAGAGGACCCAAGCATATAAGCCCAAAAGGTGGCCCAAAATCGAATCTCAAAACCGTAATTCCCACTGACTGAGTACACGTGGCGTACCAGTTGTACGCTAAGTGTACTCACATTTGGGCTTTTACGATGCGTGTACTGGCTTGTACGCCTAGTGTACTCCTCTACTAAGCCAAAAATCCCATTAACCACTTAATACCTTAAGATAAGGCCCTAAAACTTAGATCTTAAATCCATGAACTGAAATAACACGTAAAGTTCCTAACTTTATGTTCATGCATGTCTACATGAAGCTATTAAGCTTAGAAATGACTTAATGAACGGCTTAATGCATGAAAGAATACTATAACCCCATAAAGTTGGCACCTTTATGCCAAGGAAACCTCTAACAAGGTCAGATCTTATGAAATAATCCCATCAAGTCGACCCAAACCATAAATCCATGAAAAAGGGACCAAAGAGAGCCAAATCAATCCATAATGAAACTAGACATGGACAAGTCAAGGTTCTACTTTTATAGCTTAAGAAGCTTGCAATGTATGGAGGGTTCTGGATCTCAAGTCTCCCACCAAGCTATGAACTTCACTCTTTTCTTAGTTCTTCAAATATGGACCAAAACAACACAAATTTCTCTTTCAAATCTCAAAGATGCAAAAATGGAGGCTAAGGGGACGTTTAGGAGGTGCTAGGGAAAAACTTTGAAGGTTTGGGGGTGTTTGGGAGAGATTGGTTGAGAAAGGTGTGAGAAAACTGAGTGAAAACGCCTTCTATTTATAGGCTGGGATTTCGAGTTTCATTGGGCATAATTTTGATGGATGCGGGGAATATTGTTGTATGCTGGGCATACGCATGCCACATGTCGAGATCACATGCGAAGTCGTGTGAAAGAATTAGCGGCTAAGATTGCGCCACGTGTCACTTCGGGGTTTAATAAGAAAATTAATTATCTTATAATATACGTAACTTTAGCATACGAGCTCTGTTTTTGACATTCTTTATATCCATACGTAGGTAGTGACGTGATCTAAAACTTTCGTTTAGACTCCTTCGGCTAATTTTGAGTTTATTTTTAACGTTTTATTTTAACAGGCTTAGACAGTTAAACTTCGTTAGAAAGTTCATAACTCTGTCATCTGACGTCCGATTTTGATTGTATTTAAATCATTGAGCACCTATTAACGAGATCCTCTATCCTCGTTTGGGTTGTGTCGGCTAAAAAACAGATCGATATAAAATTCGATTTCCGGGCTGTGCACTACTATGCTAAATCTTAGAAAAATCATAACTTTCTCAAATGAACTCAGATTTGGACGTTCTTTTTATGTATGTTCTTGGTTTAACATATACTTTGACTTTTGTTTAGATTATTAAGGCTAAAAAGTAGCTTATCAAAAATTCACTTTTTGCGATACGTGATGTAGCGCCGGTTTAGTTGCAAAACTTCAACGGTTCATAACTTCTTGGTTATAAGTGGAATTCCAACGCTTCTTATATCCCTGAAATACTTGTTAAGACTAATTAAACTTTATTTAAAGATATTGGGTCAAATATTCATTCTATTTTTTATGCATATTTTTATTTATTATTTTATTATATCGTTATAAGTACAAATGTTTCACATAAATCACATAATACTCAAATAATTTTTCTTGATTACTTCAAAATAGGTTACCATTGTTGACTATAACTATAACATCATTATAATAATGTCTAGCCAGAAACACGGGCGTTACACGTGTTGCGCCTATGGGTATGTGGGTTGGGTGGTGTCGTCGGCTGCCACGTGATCCTTTTTCGATGTTCATCATATCCACCTATAGCTATCAACGATTAATACAACTTTCATTTAGACTCCGTCGACTAATTCTTGTCTGATCTTAATTTTAACAGTCTACAAAGATTAGATTGCTAACGACTGTGTATAATTCATATCTTCTTCATACAAATTCCATTTCAACTGTCTTTATATTGATGGAATCATATCGAAGAGATATTCAAATCTCATTTATATTGTTCTTCATAACAATTGACCGATCTTTATTTTAGTTTCTATGTCGTACACTGCTGCATAGAAACTTGGAAAAATCACAACATCCTCATATGAAGTCAAATTTGGACGTTCTCTATATGTACACTCTCAGTTTTAAAACCACTAAGACTTTCATTTAGATTGCGTAGGATAACAAGCGATCTTTCTCTAATTCGTATTTTACGACATGTATAGCTGTGTCGGTTTAATCATGAAACTTCAAAGAAGCATAACTTCTTCATACGAAGTTGGATTAGGGTGTTCTATATATCTACATAAATCGTATTGACGTTTACTATATGTTTATGATTCATACTTTGTTTGAAAAGTAATATACCTCTATGAATGACGGTTTATATTGAATTCTAGTGGAATGTAAAAACATGGGTGTTACAACTCTCTCCCAATTACAAAGATTTTGTCCTTGAATTCCTACTCTAATGTACCTTAGGATAATTCCTACACACTAACCTATTGGGTTTTCACGATATCAACCTAAGATCTATCCAGCGTTGCCTCATCGAATTCGCCTATCTGTATTCATTTAGCCATCGACCTTCGTTTTCTACCGTATACAAAATTCCAAACTCCTCGCAAAATTTTCGAAAACTCGAAACTCGTCGATTTGGACTTCCCAAGTCTTATGTCCTTTGATGGACGATCGCCTTCAGACATGAAATATCGACACAGTCGACTTGTAATGAAGCGATTTAACTATGGAATATCCTCCTTTAGAACATGACTTTAAAAGGCTTATGGAATGTCCTTAAAACATACACGAAGCTAGGTTAGAAATGACATTCAACCTAGTTCAGGTGTTCCAGCATCTTGAGTTTTAACCAAAATTAGTATAGTGGTTGTACTGGCTTGAAAACACTAGAACTAATACTCTAATATTGGTGACGGGCTCATAATAAGGCTTGCTTATTTTCCAACCTACTGGATTATAATGAACTCTAAGTCTCCAATAACCTTCTAGCCAGGCTCTAACTATTCTTCCTATATCAAAGTATAAGTATTGTTCGACCAATTTGTTCTTATGCTTGATCACGATATGTCGTGACCCTGTCTACTGTTGAGATTTCGATGCCATATCTCTCTTGTCATCATCCTCATCGATCCTGAAGACTCCCGATCAACCCTTCGATGGTCTTCTAGTCTCACAACCATTGTCTGAGTGTCCTTAAAGGAACTCAATCTTTATCCTTCCTTGATACCCACCAATCTTTGTTTTCTAAAATTTCATGAATACAATCGATTGGAGGTCCTAAATCTTTACAATCGAAACACTAAAGTCTATTCGTCATCCAAGTGGGAGTCTGTTGGATAAGGTGTCTAAGTCCATAACTTATTTGGTATATACTTGACCCGACCTGGCATGGTCCATTTGGGTTGCACTTCACCCAAATGGGAGTCTGTTGGATAAGGTATCAATCCTATTTGTATATTGTTGATACATCTACAACCCTAAGAAAACATTGCCGCCACTCTTAATCGACATGGTATATCTTGAACTACCCTCTTCTATGTGTCTCTATACATAATTTGTTGGATAAGGTGTCTAAGTCCATAACTTATTTGGTATATACTTGACCCGACCCGGCATGGTCCATTTCGGTTGCACTTCATCCAAACTATTTATGGATAATTTTATGAGAGTTATACACATATATTTGTTAATATATTATAAGTTATAATATATTAATATGAAGTCAGGTTATTTAATTAGTCTTAGTCTTAAATTAATTATGAATTAATTTAGAGATTAAAAGGAAGACTAATTAGATTATGGGCTATTGGTTTTATATGGTGTGGGCTAACACTCATTTGTTAATGGGCTAGGCTTATATGGAAGTCCATGGATGATCCATGGAGCTTTTAACCCATGGATCCTTGGAAAGGAAAAGACATGGGTTATTAGGGTTTCACCCTAATCATGTACACTATATAAGCATGCTTATGTTGCATGAAATAGCCACTAGTGTCACTAGTGTGTGTGTGTGTTTTGTGTGTGGCCGGATTTATAAGTGTGTATACACTCTCTCAAAGTTTTCCAAGAGTTTGTGGTGATTTGTGATTCCATTTGAGGCATTCACACTATTGGTGCTTGGCCCTCAAACTCCTTAGGAATCAAACTCATCATCAAAAGGTATGTAATCTCATCTAATTCTTTTATGTTTAAAAGTACCCCATGCCATGTTAGATAGGTTATGAACCTTGGAAAATTATTATTTTGCATGTATTTTGACAAACATAGATCCAAGGTTTATTAGGGTTGCATGCACACTTAGGAAGTGTTAGATTGCTCAAAACCCAACAGTGGTATCAGAGCCTAGGCTTGTTTTCTTGAATACTTGATGCAGATTGCTGAAAATTGAAGTTTATGTGCTGTCTGCACAGCAGACTCGCCGAGTCCATGAAGGGACTCGACGAGTCCAAGACAAAATTCATCCAACTCGGCGAGTTGGTTCATGCACTCGACGAGTTGGAACCCCAGACAGCATATCTTCGAGTTTTGGTGCTGGAATTGGTCTAGAATCATTACCTTAAACTGTTTTGGACTCATAAAACCTGTTTTTGATGTGGTAATGATGATGGTGGACCAATTTCAAAGTTATAATCAAAATTTCAAGTTTATATGTGTTCATATGATTCTTGAAATTGTTGATGTGGATGTTCATGTTCATATGAGTTTTGTTAGATCATAGGAATTATTTGCAAATTGTTTGTTAGTTAATTCTTGATCTTAATGTGTTTTAATGGAATTCATAATTTGTCCTCAAGTTATGGAATTCCAAAAGTTTTTCTTTGAAATGTTTTTTAAGAAGTCATAAGTTACATTTTCTTGAAGAGTTTTCTAATAAATGCTTTTATGGACTTCATAACTTGTCCTCAAGTTATGGATTTCCAAGTGACTCTTCATTAAAAGTATTAAACACTTAATTAAAACTCATAAGTTATGAATATCCAAAAGTTTATGAATTGTTCAAAACTTGCCCTCAAGTTTTGGAATTTGTAAAGTCTCACACAAACTTTAATTCCATACCCTAGAAGTTTTAAAAGTTAAAATTCTACCCTTATACTATTATAAGATTAATGGTTAATTATTATATATATGTATAAGAACAAGTCGTTTTACCGTTAGTAGGCCTCATTCACGAAGCCGGTCTATAAGGTGGGTATAAGGTTGTTGCCTATCAAATGGCAACTTAATGGGTGTCCACTCTCACCCACTGCTTGCTTGACTGGTGGAGGGTCGTTACCCAAACGGGTAGGACAATGACTTTAAATTCTCATTAAAAGTATAATGATTATTATAAAGTAACTAAATGTTTTATTTAATTCCCAATCTTAGTTACTTTAGGAAAAATGTGAATTTGGTGCTAGCCCATGGAATTCACACTTTGTACCTTACCAAGTCGTTGGTGGAGCGTGTGTGGTTAACCGGCACACTAACTTGGACTAGTAAGGATCACGAAGGGTGACTTAATGTTTGTCATAGATCAATGGAGCGTGTGTGGTTAACCGGCACATTGATTGGGTGATAATATTAAGGGTACCAAGTGAATTGGTATGGTTATTCACACCTTGTTTTGTGATCCTCGGCATCCCAGTCACAAAATTTGAGAGGGCACACTCGAGATTGAAACATGCCATTGAAAAGTTCAATGAATCTCAAAAGATCTAGGAATTTCAAATCCAATTAAAACCTAATAAATTATTTCGTTTTTCATGGTGGAAATTGGTGAATCGTCATTCGCCTACCTTCAAATATTTTATAGCTTGGATTACGACATCCCTCTTCCAAATTATAAAATATTGTGTGTGGGTCCTAGCCTTAATTTTTCATATTGGGTGTTATATTAAGGACTTTGAATCAACTAACTTGATTTTCTCCCATTATAGATGTCTGGTTCAGACAACTATGATCTTCCCAAATCTCTTGAAGATGGTGTCCCTCAACATCATACTTCACTTCCTCCACCTTCTCCAATTATTCTCCCTCACCCACAAGTTCTTGAAAAAGTTTAAAGTCACTTAATACCTATTGGCAAGCATAGTCTATGTGTGCTCACATCTTGGAGATAAAGTCACATATTTGACAAGCCGGGAGAGTTGGGTGTCAAAGTCTCGTGAAAGTTGGATGTTCAATCACTTTCTTAGTAACATAGTGAGTCTCTTTGGGACTACTATGAGACGGACTATGACATGACCCTTAATGATGTTATCTATTTGCTTGGTGTTGTGGAATCAGCAGTGATTTGGAACATCAGTAAAGCAAAATTGATTAAAAGAACAACTTCCCAAGTCTACATGGACATTGACAATGGTAGCATTGGATATCTAGAAAAGGATCTCTCTTCCCAATGGAAAGGGATCGCTATAGTCAACTCGGTTGACAAAATAGTAAAGAGAAAGGCAAATTCTGAGATAGTGTCATGTGCCATTACCAAAGGATCCATGTGTTTTGTTGCCAAAGGAAGGGGCATTGGTTGCAAAGCTGCCCTATTCGCCTGAAAGGTCATAAGGTTGATCAAGACAAGAGGTTTGACTCTACTTCGGGTAAAGTCCACTGTCTAACTCTATTATGTTCCTATTTGGAGATTCTTATTACATAATGTGAATGGGTCACATGCTGATATTTTTAAGAATCAAAGAAAAGCTAGGAAGCTTAAAGTAAGTATATGTTGATTCTGATTGCAAAGGTGGGTTTCGATCGCATGGATTTGCAATCAGAATTTTCAGCTGTTGCTTAAGAGTTATAATATATTGCTTATGAATAGATAACAACAAGGTTTTCATGTGGATTGTAAGGATAAGTTTTTCCGCAAAGTTTTAAAATAAAAGAAAAAAGGGTTTTAATTTTATTTATTTCAAAAATATCCTTACAATGGCATCTGTGGAAAATTGTTGCTTATATGTTTCCAGTAATAGCAATATTGGAAAGTGGATTTGATTCTTTCATTTGTGGTAGTGTCCGAATTTACCAAATGAAGAAAGTTTTTCATCACCCAAGTTTCAATTGGACAGAAACTTGGAATCATACAAGTTGTATTGTATGATGAATGAGAATTTTCATCTTTGAAAATTAAGACTAATTCTTTGATCACGTGTATATGTGAGTCAATTGAAGGACTAAGGAACTAGGTACACTGGGTGTGCGCTGGTCAAGGTCCACCACAAAGATTGATTTGTCATGATTTACTGAAGATTAGTAAATATGATTATACTTATAAGGTTAAGTATAATTATGTAACATTGGAAAGGTTACAATGTATGACAAAACAAATGAGAAGAATCAAATTAGGCAGAAAGATAAAAGTTTCTCAAATCTGAAAGGATGGGAGAGTACTTTAGTATCGTATTTCATGATCATCTTAATGATTATGAAACCATATCACAAATTCATACTCTAAGGACGTCTTAGTGCATTGTTATGGCTAAGAAGAGAGGTCATGAATTGTTGGATTGGTTAAGATCGAGAAGATGAGTCATACTTCGTTCCAAAATAATTCTTAGAGTCATACTAGAAGATTGTAACATTGAGTGACATAAAGTAAGGTTTAAAACACTTATCAAATGTAGTGTAGAATGTTTCTACCCTTGTACATTTGAGATTGGTAAGTTGTGATGTCTTGGATGAGACAAAGACCAACTAAGACCAATTGTGTGAAGTGTTAGTCTTGATAAGAATCCACACTATCCCTTGAATATTTGTTTTGTCAAGGAATGGTTCTTGACTGGGGAAACTTATATGTCAAGGGGACAGTGGGAGCCTTAAAGATCCTGAAAGAGTTTCAAGATTTAATCAAGAGTAAAACCTATAATTTATCACTAGCACACAACTTACGGTTTGTGTTCAATCGTGTTGACATAATTCTTATTTCTGTACCTACTTCAAATAAGTTGAATTTGCATGTGAGTTATCAGAGTTCAACTTGGAAGCATTGGTGGGCCTTGTGCTACCAAGGTGACAAGAAACTAAGATTGAACAAGTTTAATTCATGTAAGGCTGAATTTGTCACTAACCTTATCTTGTGATTATGGTTTTGACAAATTCACATGGATAGGAACTCATACACTATAAAATCTAAGTGTCATAAGGTTTCTCTCCGATTCATGAAAATGATGGTGAGGAAACGCTTTCACTAAGTAAATTTTACGAAGATATCAATTGTGTTATTTGCATTTTCAAAAGTCGTTAGTGGAGCGTGTGTGGTTAACCGGCACACTAACATGGACTTGTGAGAAATGGCAAAGGTCTAAGAAATTGAGACTATGATTACGGCATCCCTTTTTATAGTTCTTGAAATTGCTTAGACACACATGTGAGCTATCTAAGAAAGGGTGTATGAATCTAAATTTCAGAAGTCCAGCAGATTTCTGGAAATATGTCAGAGCTAGTGGGAGCATAAGTGTTTTGCTGATAATCATCATGTTAGTGGGAGCATGATTATTATGTTTAGTGTTGCTAGTTAGCAATGTTAATTATTGAAAACAAAGTTTCAATTCGTGAAGTTGCAGGGGTTGAAAAGTTGTTTTGCTATAATTAAGGGAGAGGAAATCATACTTCATTTCAATTCTAAAGCTTAGATTGAGATTTTAATCATCTTTAGTCAAGAATATATATATATATATATATATATATATATATATATATATATATATATATATATATATATATATATATATATATATATATATATCAATTTTATGTTGGAATGGTTCAACTTGAAGAAATTCTATATATATATTGCGTTTTCAAAATTCGATTATGATTACGGCATCCCTCTTCATAGTTAAATTTTGAAAACATGGCAAATAAAAAATATTGTAGCAAAAGACTGGTCTGGTATCATGTCTTTATGTCAAACATCATGAATTGTGTCCCATATGCTTCGGATATAGGATCGATTGCATGTGCTGTAATATTCATCTTTTCTAAATTTTCCAAATGCTTAAGGCATTGAGAAGGGAAAAGTCTAGAACTGGATATGACTAAAGTGATTAAGCAATTGTCGAGGACAAATCTGAGGTTCGCCAAAGATTGGTTGCTCAGGGACAGTTGGAAGTATGATGTAAGTTGTCGGAAAGGACCATATTGACATATTCTGAAAAGAAGTAACTCTTGTTCGGAAGTGATAGTCAAAATGGGACTATGGAAGTCGGAAAGGACCATATTGACATATTCTAAAAAGAAGTATCTCTTGTTCGGAAGTGATAGTCAAAATGGGACTATGGAAATGTCTCCATAGGTGGAAGTTATTCAATCTATGTAAGATTAGAGAACCTTAATGCAAGAAGGATGTTCAAAGCAATGTACTTTGAATATGAGACTTCCGTTCCATAGAAGTTGACCTTCTTTGGAATACTCTGTAATGACTGGTGACAAGGTTTTGGTGACTTTGTGCATAATCATTACAAGAGGAACATTGCATAAAAGTTTAAAATCTAACAGTTTTTTGGTAAATGATAGGAATCGGGGATTCTCACATTTACAATAAGGATTTGGGATTGTGAAATGAGTATCATTGGAATCATGTTCAATTGATCTACATCACAATGTAAGGATCATAGACAAACATAGTGTGCATACTTGGAGTATGGCATAACTATTGTTTAGAAAAACAAAGTGTACATGCTAGGAGCATGGGACAACTGTTGTTTTATTCAAGTCTTAAGTTGATTGTTTGAAACATTATACAATGAATAATGTGTAATCAATATGGTGATAAATAAAAGGTGGTTCTATTTATATTCAAAAGGGTTCTGAGACCATATTGGATTCGATTATTATTGTGTTTCACTTTGCATGTTTTGACTTCCAAAATAGCTAGGTTATTCTTTCCGAATGACTAAGTTATTTAAACACTCCACAGTCGTTCATATGTTGGAAGTAGGTATGAATCAAGACTGTCATGAATCGAGTTTGTAGATGGATAAATGGGTTTAGTCATAGCAATGGTTGCTACAACATTCATGAGTGCTCATAAGTTATGAGTATTGGAATAAACCCACGCTCACTTGTATCACTTCATGCAATTTATCTCGAGTGATCATGAGACGGTAATATCATATAAATCTTCAAACTTAGAGATATGAGTTGTTACCTATGAGTTGGTTGTGCATTGATTGCACGTAAACGCATCAGTAACTTGATGTTATAAAACGTGCCTTTGTGTACAATTCAACAAGTAGTAGAACAAGCATATGAGTCGAAGTTTATCTGTTCCTTCTAGAAATAGAAGCGATATCTGGGCCCCTGGATGATTTTGTTGTGACCTATGTACCGGCCGGTCAGAACTAAATTGATGTGTTCGATTAGGTTCTTTATCAAACAAATCGGAAATCGGGAAACAAACTGCTGGACAATAAGTACGACGTTGTTCCATGTATTTGTCCGGCTGATATCATGAGAACAGAGGATTATATGATCACTTATCTAAAATGGCGCTTCATAGTTCAACAGAGTTTTCAAGAGCTACGATTGCTGGTTGGTTCCTGAAGTAACATACGCAAATATAGTTATTACACTTATCCAAGTGGGAGTCTGTTGGATAAGGTGTCTAAGTCCATAACTTATTTGGTATATACTTGACCCGACCCGGCATGGTCCATTTGGGTTGCACTTCACCCAAATGGGAGTCTGTTGGATAAGGTATCAATCCTATTTGTATATTGTTGATACATCTACAACCCTAAGAAAACGTTACCGCCACTCTTAATCGACCTGGTATATCTTGAACTACCCTCTTCTATGTGTCTCTATACATAATTTGTTGGATAAGGTGTCTAAGTCCATAACTTATTTGGTATATACTTGACCCGACCCGGCATGGTCCATTTGGGTTGCACTTCACCCAAACTATTTATGGATAATTTTATGAGAGTTATACACATATATTTGTTAATATATTATAAGTTATAATATATTAATATGAAGTCAGGTTATTTAATTAGTCTTAGTCTTAAATTAATTATGAATTAATTTAGAGATTAAAAGGAAGACTAATTAGATTATGGGCTATTGGTTTTATATGGTGTGGGCTAACACTCATTTGTTAATGGGCTAGGCTTATATGGAAGTCCATGGATGATCCATGGAGCTTTTAACCCATGGATCCTTGGAAAGGAAAACACATGGGTTATTAGGGTTTCACCCTAATCATGTACACTATATAAGCATGCTTATGTTGCATGAAATAGCCACTAGTGTCACTAGTGTGTGTGTGTTTTGTGTGTGGCCGATTTTATAAGTGTGTATACACTCTCTCAAAGTTTTCCAAGAGTTTGTGGTGATTTGTGATTCCATTTGAGGCATTCACACTATTGGTGCTTGGCCCTCAAACTCCTTAGGAATCAAACTCATCATCAAAAGGTATGTAATCTCATCTAATTCTTTTATGTTTAAAAGTATCCCATGCCATGTTAGATAGGTTATGAACCTTGGAAAATTATTATTTTGCATGTATTTAGACAAACATAGATCCAAGGTTTATTAGGGTTGCATGCACACTTAGGAAGTGTTAGACTGCTCAAAACCCAACATAATTTAGACGGTGACTTGAAACATTCGTACTACGAAAACACATTCTCCTTGTCTTCGATCTTACGTTTTCCATCTTTTGGTATAGTGAAACTAAGCTCTTACTATGAACTTAACCAAGCTTTCTAATTTTGATGTTTCCCTTGAGTACTTGATGCTCTCCATGGAAAAATATGCCACTTGTGGAACTCCTGATCCTTTGCTGCGAGGATGCATCCCTCATCCATGAAGGTACGAACGTGCGAGGATGCATCCTCGTCCATAGGTTTTCCTAGACTACACTAGGACTTTGCATCTTTACCGACGCCCTACCTTATGAATATATATGCCCTATCAAGCATATATTAAACTTCCTAAACTCACTTTCTAGGATACCTTTCCACTTCTCTCTACTATTAGTTGAGGAAGAGCTTCTACCAATATAAACTAATTATCGGACGAATAAAATTTGTATGCCATAAAATTAAACAGTCTGTCGACTGAAAAATCTGACACTACGGAGGTTAGACGCAAACAAGATTTGCGCAATAGTGCCAAATCAAGAAACCTACAACTGTTTAATTTTGAGATCATGCAACCAAACATATTTTTCAAATAACTGATACATATTAATATAGGTTCTAATAAGCAATTAACAAGCAAACTCCAAAGCAATAAGACATCTTTAGTATCATGAAATTCTAATCTACAATTCCTGAGAAGATCGTTAGCCTACATACTAGCATGCATTTCTAACATTTAACATATCAGTAATCGTAACAATATGAATGTTTTTGGAATCACTTTCTTTTTTGAGATTTGGATGATCGTACGTATCATATTCTTTCCATTTTGTATTATCTATTTTATGAAAAAATTATTAGTTACACAAATCTTTCGTTTTAGTTTGGAATCACACGAGTGTTCATCTAGTCCACTCAAACCAAGGCTCTAATACCAACTTATAACATCCTAATTATCAAGGAAATGTTTTCATTTTTATTTATTAAATGTGCGGAGACATTTTGTGAAGGCATGTGTGTACAATCAAACCTTGCCCATCTCACTAAGCAATGAAGCCCCTGAAAAAATATTTAAAACATTTGGGTAAGCACGAAGCTTAGTGAGTTCCCATAAATACCATATACCACAATACTTATACTTGCATACGAACAATGGCTTTCGTACTCTCGTCGTTCCATCATCATCCTTAACTAAACCTACGTGGGTCTATAGGCTCCTATATTTAGGTTATTCCGCCATTAACCCTCTAACTAAATCTATACGAGTCAATAGGCTCCTATACTTTCGTCGTTCCCTACCAACCCTAACTAAATCTACATGTTTCTATAGGATCCCATACTTTGGTCATTCCACCATCAACCCTCTAACTAAATCTATGCTAATCTATAGACTCACGTACTTTGGTTATTCCACTATCAACCCTCTAACTAAATCTATGTGGGCCAATAGGCTTCCCTACTTTGTTCGTTCCGCCATCAGCCCTAAGTAAAACTAATATCACAATAATTACACACATAGAGATTGTACCTTAGATTATATTAATACAGGCACATTTATACTTTCTACTCTACCAGTTCACACTTAAACACATAGACCTTATACTACTAGCTCTACTTTATTAGTTCTCTATCCTAACATACATGGATATATATTGTAATACATTGTATAGTGAGATAACTCACCTGGATAGTTCTTAGAAGAATAACATATTTATGGGCGATCCAGTTTACGCGTAACGTGTTGAATGAATATCAACCTATAATACTTTCATTTATAAATCTGTATGATAATCTGATGATGGAAAACTAGATCTTTCACTACTCCCAATGAATATTGGGGTTCTATCAAATAAGGATCAACCAAGCCGCACAGTTGGGAGGCATGGCCATTTCAGCATATAGTTTTTCTAAAATCCAACAACCAAGCCAACATGACCATTCTAGACACCTCTCCCGTAAGTAGCTCAAATAGTATATAACTGAAATTACTGATCAATCGTAGTTATACATTCATAACAATGACTATAAGTATAAATATCAGCTAAACTTTAAGCGTAGTCAGTGTAGGCTAACTTACATAGAGTTTTTATCAAAAACCGGGAATTTCCCAAGTAGAATTTCGATACCGCGCGCTTCTATCTACCCAATATTCTCTGCCTCAAAGCCTTGCTATAACGAGGTTCCTCTTAACTTGGAAACTCTAGAAAAGTCGCTCTTATAGAGAGATGTAAGAGAGATATTTTTGTAGAGAAAGAGAGGGACTAAAAGGATTATATAGGAGATTTTGTTTGCAGGCACGTCGCACCTACCTTCCCTCCGTGTTGTGCCGATGGGTAGGTAGGTTGGGTGGTTCTGCTTGATGCCACGTGGTTGCTCCTAGCCTCCCGCAATAGGTAAAATTGCATATCTTCTAAAAGTCGTATCTCTCTTATACGAGATCCGATTTCAACGTTCTTTATAGCCATCAATAGCTATTAATGAGTAATACAACTTTCATTTAGATTCCATAGGTTAATTCTCGTCCGATCTTAATTTTAGTAGTCTACAAAGATTATGTTACTAGCATTTGTGTAAAATTCATATCTTCTTCATATGGATTCCATTTTTGAATATCTTTATATTGATAGAATCATATCGATGGGATCTTCAACTTTTGTTTAGATTGTTTTTCTTCACAATCGACCAATCTTAATTTTGATTTTTATGTCGCAGACTATTGCGCTGAAAATTGTAAAAATCATAACTTCCTCAAACGAAGTCAAATTTGGACATTCTCTATTTGTATGGTCTCAGTTTTACAACCACTATGACTTTCATTTACATTGCTTAGGCTAATAAGCGATCTATCTTTGATTCCTATTTTATGACGCGTATAGCTATGTCGGTTTAATCGCGAGATTTCGAAGAAGCATAACTTCTTCATACGAAGTCGGATTCAGGTGTTCTGTATATCTAGGGAAATCGTATTGATGTTTCCTATATATTTATGATGTTTACTTTTTCTAAAAATGAATATACCTCTATAAATGATGGTTTATATTTAATTCTAATGGAATGCAAAAATGAGGTGTTATATAATATTGAAAATACTGAATGAAATTTTGTTAACTTCTGTAAGTAACTGTCAACATGTTACGCCATGTAAAATCTCTCTATTGTTTAGTTTTAAGAGATACTAAGATTTGATGGTTTTAATTTTTATAACTGGTATAATACCTTTAGTTTCTTCCTTAAAGATAAATAGAAATTATATATACTGAAAGATCCCATTCCTGAACAACCTCTAGCAACTAGCTGGTATGGTCATGATGCTTTGATGGAATCATTATTATGATGACGTTGATGTGTCTCTCATCATGTTGAAATAATTACCATTGATCATCAAAAAGTCTTAGATAATTATGAAACATATCAGATGTCTCATCAAGTAAAGTAGATATTCAATCTAAAAATTAAAACGTGCTTTAAACCTATTTAGACATTGAATAAAAGGAAGATCTAAGAGATTGTGAACTCTAATAGACATATAGTTCAATTCAGGGAAATACAACATCAACCCAAAAATCAACAAAGGACCAAAATGATTAGTGTTGTTTCTATAGTGAAGAAATTGGACACTAAAACAGGAATTGCTCTTCTAATCTCATCGAGGTGAGGAAGACTGACTTGATCAAGACTTCGGATACCTATATGATAAAACTATTTATTTTACCATCATTCACTTGAGTATGTTATACTTCAGGTGACACTAATATATGATATTGTATGTTGATATTTTAGAAGAAATAATCAACTAATTACAGATGAATGGTATTTCTTAGTGAAGATATAACAAGTGGTGTTATATATATTTTTTTTGAACACTAGATGTTTTGTACATATTATATTAGTAACATCAAGTTGTAAATTTATGAATAAATGTAGATTTACTTATCATTTAATGGATGTTTGCATTCATGTTCTGAAACAGTGTATTATTTCTTAAGAATATTTTCTCGTAATGTTATTTATGAAGCAAATATATAATTTTTCATTAAATTAATAGTTCTAAAGATAACACCTATAAAAGCAAATGATATTTTATTAAACTTAAATATGGCATTATCATCATTATTATATAAAAAGAAAAACATATACCAACTTCAAAAGGATGAAATTTTTGAAGGTAAATGAGCTTGAGACATTTGATATATGTGAATCCAATTTATATGAGAAGATGATTTATAAGTGACTTTATCTATTAGTAGTTAAAGAACAAAAGGCTTGACAAAGAATTATACATACATGATGTATGTAATCTTTTCAATCCATGAGTAGATTTGGTGATAGATACTTAGTTAATTTTACGGACGACTTTTATTCGTTATTGTTGAAACTTTTGATTTGCCCAAATTGTTTCATAGTGAAGTTGAAATAGAAATTAATGAGACCATCATTAACCTTTCGTTTTGATAAAGAAAATGAGTTTTGTAAACCAAGTCTTCTTGGAACATCTTAAGAGTTGTGGAATCGATTCACAACTCATTCTGAAAATAATACTCACCCGTCATTTGCATAGTTCTTGTGGCACAGGATCATCCAGTCACATAGATTTTTCTTATGATGTTCGAGGTGGCCTTTGTATTCTCTAATGGGATATGATCACTTGTCCACTGGTTGAATGTCGATAGTACTTGTTTTTGAATAGGATAACATGGACCTTGCAGTCTGTTATATGATGTTTTTAAAAGAACTATTTACTTTATAAATTTTCAGAGTTATGCTCACTGCAAAAAACATATATTGAAAATATATATCTCCAACCAAACAAGTAGATTAAATACTTTCATAATAACAAGGATGGTATATTCTATCCTTATCTATAAGGTATAGGGTTATGGAACTTATGTTACACAATAAGCTTAACCCACTCTAGCATCTACTATGCATTTATGTAGACTATCCTGAATGATTGTTTAGGATGAAGTTCCTACAACCCCACTGATTTTCATTCTAAGAGACATATTCTTAGAAATTTCTCGTTCTAAGTAGGAGTAATATAGAACTTCAAGAGCAAAAGAGTCATAAACTAAAGGCATCATACTTTGGATTTGGCAAGTTTTTCAACATATGTTGAACTTGTTCAATATTTGATTAGAAACTAGTAAAACATTTAGAGATGCATTCATGATTGATTCGAAAGTATGAGTGTGATTAATCTTCCTCGACATATTATGAATATAAAAAGTAAGTGATTTTTCAAAGGAGGAAACATACATGAATGAAAATCTTTTTAGATTTAAGCTAACATCTCAAAGTAAAAATCTTTTTTCTTATAAGACAATTACATAGTGTAATTTAATTATAAATCAAGATGATTCTTATGTTTACTATAAAGCTATTGGGAGCACAGTAACATTACTAGTCTTGTATGTGATAGACATACTAATTCTTGGAATAAAGATCTACACACACACACGTATATATATATATATATATATATATATATATATATATATATATATATATATATATATATATATATATATATGTGACTGCGCAAAGCGGCGGCGATAAATAAGTCTTTTGGGGAATAATTTTCGTACGGAAAAATAATTATTAGATTTTATTATTAGTTACTATGTATTAAAAAATTACCAATTTTAAATATTATTTATGTTTAGATTTTATATTTACATTTTCTGTTTATACATTTGATGTAGATTACTTAATATCGGTGCCTACTTTAAGAAATATAAATTAATTCATATACATGAATTTAATATTTTAAAAATGTAATTTTGCTCCAAATTAAATTTACTAATAACCTTCCTTAATTCAAGTCTTCAAACTTTTGGCAAGTATTAATGATTTATTTATGCATAAATGATTTGTATAAAAAGCTTTGTATCTTATACCTTTTAAAATTCAAGATATTACTAGTATGCTTTATAATATAGAATAAGATATATATATATATATATATATATATATATATATATATATATATATATATATATATATATATATATATATATATATATATATATATATATATATCATGGCGACTTAAAAGATTAAGTAAAATTATATTAATTGTCAAAGATCTTAATGAGCTTAAGATAAAAGACTCTTAGAGAGTTTATCTTGTTAATACCACATGACATTATTTTGATTGTCCCTTAAAATCATAGTAGAATGTTTTGAACTGAATAATATGATTGTATTCCATATGCTTCTGCAATTGGTTTATTCATATATGTCATTATTATGCATGATGGCCAGGAAAATCGTATGCCTAGAGCTTGAGGAATTAAATACCAGTGGTTCCATGTAAATTTTAATTACAGTTACACATTGGACTTAGAGTACATTGTTGTTCGGGGAACCACATATGAATATGCTTAATGTTTGGTTCATTTATGAATGTGAGTAATCCCATTATGCAAGTATTGGTATCTAAGTCATATTTACGCATCTAATACATTCTCAAGGTTTTCCTCTACATTTGAGTTATATATATATATATATATATATATATATATATATATATATATATATATATATATATATATATACATATATATATATATATATATATATATAACTGGAAATGTTGGTATTCGTAAATTTTATTTAAATCAAGATTGTCAAATCTACTTAACAAAATTCCTTTATTAGCTAAAGAATGAAAGTCAAGGTGGTGTTACAGGACATTGTTGTCCTAAGTAGACGTATTTGATTGAAATTTAATATTTTGGATATTGGAACAATACATGCAACAGTAAATAATTATTGTGTTCTATAATAGCATGTTTAATCCTTGAATAACTTGTGGAGGCATCTTTGAAGAAAGACTAACATGAATGGATTGGTTGATTTTCAGGGTGATGAAAATAGCAAGAGTTTCTACCAACTTCATAGATACTTGATTGGTGAATAGGTATTGGACTTTGACCCACATCAAAATCACTTTGTGGATCCTAATCATAAGTGATGTTTGATAAAAGGTAGTATCTTTGTATTCTTTAACCTGAGATACATATTTGAGACTTGGTTCTAGGAACTGTTGTGCTTAGACATGGTTTAACGATGTTTCATAAAAGGATTATAAGGTCCATCGTTGGGAATAAAATGAAGCCATGATAGGCATATGTAGTCAAAACGGAATTTGTTTCCTCTTATTCGTTGAGAGCTAGACATCTAAGGCCTTATTAAAAGTTAAACACCATATGAGATTGATCGCGATCCATATCTCATATTCAACATGATGTTTGTGACAAAGAAATAACTAATACCACACCTTCAGTAATAATTGCATCTTTGAGCTCTTGGAATTGGTTGTTGATAAGATGGCACCCTTCGTATGTTATTAGGGGCAGTAGCCCATTGCTAGATGCCAGCTACTTTCTATGTTAGTCTGTAATGAATAATGTGCAAGTAGAAGATTGTTGGATCTATATGATCAAGAATCATTATTATGTGATATTGCTAATAACATATGATCCTATAGGGTCACACCTTTATCAAGTTGGCACATTTTGTATATTTATTATTAATATGATTATTAATAAATGATATCGACTCTTGTATTTAATTAGGGAATAATTATTATTATTGTGAAAATAATAATTAAAGAGAGTATAACTAGTTATTATATTATATGGTATGATTTAATAAGTCATGAACAATGTTTTGGACACTTTGGCTAACCTTAGACTTGCTAGTTATTTACCATTACTTACCTTTATGTAACTAAAGTAACTAAGTCATAATTTTTTATTCTTGGACACACTAAGGCCAAATTTTATAATGAATAAGAGGGTTGCTTGTCAAACTTCTTCTTATGCTCCACACACTCCTAAACACTACCATTACTTTATATTATTATAATCTAAAGGTTTGTTTTACATGGGAGTCTATAAGAAAGTGTATGGATCTTGTTTTTGGCTTGTTTTTGGTTCTCGTTCTTTCCCCTCTCCAAACCATAAAAATCCTTATATGCTTCACTTCTTGCTTTTCTTTTGAAGTTCTTGTAAGTGTTGGTGCATTTGAGTGTTCTCCTTTAGTGCTTATTTATTTTAATCACTTAAAGGCTTAAGAAACTCAAAATACAATATGGGAACTAGAATTTCAAGAGCCTTTTTCTTGATGGTGGACACTTGTAGAGAAGATCATCCTCTTTGATCTTTCTATCTTCATTAACACCCTAAAATCAAGTGGGTTCAAATGATCCAAAGGTTGTCATTCTAGAGAAACCTATGGTTGGTTTTTAATATCATTCTAACCTCTATAAAAGGATCCTTTGGTGGTTCTCTTTTTGAAATATACAAGAAAATAGTGTTGTTATTTTAAATGCTTCTGTTGCGGTTTTTATGAAAAACTCTCCTATATTTTGTATCAAAAACCATCAAGAAAAAATTGAAATAGGTCGAGTGGTGCATTTGAGATGCAAATGCAGAGATTGATAGGTTCACGAAGAATGAGATCGTCTTACAAATGTTTTTAGATTTAGATGAGATCTTATTGACCGCGACAATCTGTGTATCCCTTATAATTTCCAGATGTATATATCGAGAATTATTTATAATAATTTCTATACGGCTCGTTTAATTAATGTTAATAAAAAGTACTACTATTCATGAAAAACATAACAATTTACATATT
Organism: Lactuca sativa; assembly: GCF_002870075.4. Classification (NCBI taxonomy): domain Eukaryota; kingdom Viridiplantae; phylum Streptophyta; class Magnoliopsida; order Asterales; family Asteraceae; genus Lactuca; species Lactuca sativa. The sequence continues at coordinate 280,844,993 of NC_056625.2, forward strand.
TAAGTTTAAAATGAAATTACATTTCCTTAATTTAGATTTGGTTCTCATGATTATGTGGGACTTGCATATGGTGCAAAAAAAGAGTGTCTACATGAACTTTAAACAATTTCATGGAGCTTTCAGTTAGGCCCATGGTTGCAGAAATCGGGATTAATCGGCGATCAATCATGGACTAATCGTTTGGCGTTCTCCAACCGTCGATGATTAGGGCATTAATCGGAAATTTAGATTAAATCGGGTTTGGCGGGATTAATCGGTCAACAAAAGTAAAAAAAGTTGAAAAAAAAAAGTCAAAAAATTGAAAAAAAGTCAAAAGAAGGTCAAAAAAACTTCAAATTTTTTTAAAAAAAATTCAAAAACCAACTTTCTTTTTTTACTCCAAAATTTTCAAATTTTCAAATATTATACCAATATGTTCATATTTTCGTATTTCTAAATTTTTAAATTACAAATTTTCTTTTTTTCTAATTTTAACGTACTTGTTTTTCTTAAGATATATTAATATTTAATTGATTTTAATATTTTTTTTAATAATTTATGGTCCCCGATTAATCCTCCATTAATCCCCGCCAAGACCAATTAATCTCTTAACACCAGTCGACCGTCGAGCTACCGTCAAACGATTTTTACAACCTTGGTTAGGCCAAAGGCAGTATCAATCATTTCTACTAGCTCATCTAGTGTTAAACATGTCTGACATGATTCTTCAAAATCTTGTATATATTCAGACATAGTAATCGGGAGCATTTATATATTATACAAAACTAACGTTCTACGATCCATGACTGTAGATGGTAGTAATAGGATTTTGAATAGTACCAAGTTCACTTTCTCATATTGTAGTTTTTTGGTGGCATTGTTCTAGTGTTTTGTTTGTGTATTCTGCTTGTTTTTATCTTTGTTGTGTTTTACTCTAACTTTTCATTGTTCTAGATTTACCCTAGCTTTTTAGTATATATTTGTTTGTCGTTAAAAAGAAACAAGTTCACTTTCGCAAGTTGAAAATCACGAATCATTTTTAACACAGTCATACCAGCAATCATGTTGTCCAGACTCAATGTGTAGCATCAAAGGCCCCACAAAAAGATGATGTCGCTGGCTATCCCCATGTGGAAAGAGGAAGAGATTTCTATGGATTTTATCACGAAGTTACCTAGGACGGTTCAAGGTGTGGACTAAATCTGAGTTATTGTGGACAGGTTGACCAGGAGTGCTCATTTTATTCCAATCTCTGAGACTATCTCCACCATGAAGTTAGCATAAATTTATGTGCGGGAAGTGGTGGTTAGACACGGGGTGCTAGTGTCTGTAGTTTCGGACCGTAATGTCCGTTTCACCTCCAGGTTTTGGAGGAAGTTCAATGAGGAGTTGGGAACTCAGTTGCATTTTAGCACTGCTTATCACCCTTAGAATGACGGTCAGAGTAAATGGACGATTCAGACGCTTGAGGATATACTTCGGGCATGCGTATTGGATTCGGAGAGAGTTGGGATACTTACCTTCCACTAGCACAGTTCTCATACAACAATAGGTATCATGTTAGTATTGACTGATCCCTGTTTGAGGCTCTTTATGGTCGGAGATGTAGGACTCCAGTTTGCTAGCGGGAGGTCAGAAATCAAGTTATGGGGAGTACTGAAGTGGTACTTAAGACGACCGAGTTGATTCAGCAGGTCGCGACCGGCTTCGGACAGCGCAGAGCATGCAAAAGAACTATGCAGATAGGCGCAGATCGGACCTAGAATTTCAGGTCGGTGATATGGTACTCCTGAAAGTGTCACCCTGGAAGGGTGTTATTCAGTTCAGGAGGCGGGGCAAGTTAGGCCCTAGGTTTATTGTCCCGTTTCGGATTATCTCCTAGGTGGGCAAGTTTGCGTATCAGTTGGACTTGCCTGAGGAGCTTCGGCAAATCCACAGTACATTTCATGTTTCGCGGTTGCAGAAGTGTGTGGCTAATATGTCGATGGTTGAATCGCTTGATAATATTCAGATTAATGAGAGCTTGAATTATGTGGAAAAGCCCATTACGATTCTGGATAGAGAAACGAAAACCTTCCGGAATAAGGAAGTGAAGTTAGTAAGGGTACAATGGCACCACTGAAGAGGCTCTGAATGGACCCGGGAGCCGAAGGACGAGATGTGGAAGCATTACCTAGACCTTTTTTCATCAACAAACTACGAGGATAAATTCTTGTTCAAGTGTGGGAGATTTATAACGCTTGGTCTAGGTATTATTCATTTCTCAACATCTTTTTAAGGATTTGGGTTGGAACTCCATGAATTGGGGAGCTCTAACTCATCGTGTAGGAATCTATTTGGACACGTAGTTTAGGGATCCAACTCAACAAGTTAGGGAGCCCTAACTCGACGAGTTGACGGCCAAAGATGAAACCCTAATTTTAGGGTGTTGCACCATATATAAAGGACATAAAACCTCTTGGATGGCCTCCCTACCAGCGCCCCTGTCCAGATAAATCCTAGATTCGTATTCCATCTTGCATCTTGAGTGTGGTGAGCTTAAAAGAGTGGTTTTTGGTGATTCTTGAAAGGATCTTGAAGGTGGGAAGCATCTAGCTTGAAGGAGAGGCTTTAGATCCAGAAACTCTTCTTTAAAGGCAACATTTTTGAGGTATAAAGTCGCCACCTTGTCATGTATTCATCTATATCTCCGTATTTGAAGTTTAAGCATGATTTTGGGGGGTTCTGGTTGAGTTGTCCAAAAGATGTGAGTTCTAGGGGTTGTCAAGCAAGATCTGACCCCTTCATGACCTCTTGAAGCTTAAAGTTGCAAGCTTTATTGGTTGTTATGTCCCATTCATGCAATATATCCATTATGAAGTCAAAAATGAGCCTTAGAGGGTATTTCTAACATGCATGGACGTAAAGTTGGAAAGTTTACGTGTTTTGCCTAACTTGGGACATCAGATCTGTGTTTTCCAACATTTGAGTGAAAGTTTACGGGCTTAATGGGTCAAGACCCTCTTAAAAGGACCTAGGGTTTGAGTTTGAAGCTTTATGGATGGTCCTTGAGGGTAAAGTTTCCAACTTCACCTTCTAGACATCATTTTGAAAGGGATCTGAGGTTTGGAGTCTTTGGCTTCAAAGGAAACAGCTTAATGAATTAATAAGTGGGTTTTCTGGCCAGCTCGACGAGTTCATGAGTGAACTCGATGAGTTGGTGGGACTTTTCACGATCCGTCCAGTCAATAAGCGAACTCGACGAGTTGGTAGCCAAACTCGACGAGTTTAGTCAACTCGGAATGTTGACGTTGACTTTGACTTTGACTAATGTTGACTCTTAGGGTTTGAAGTATTGTGTTGAATCTAAAGAGTTTTTTATGTTTAGGGATTGAATTGAGTAAATACTCGGAGTCAGGGACTATTCAGCTACTGTCAGTATTTGAGGTGAGTCTTCTTACCACACTCGTGGGTCGAAGGCACCAAGGCCGGCCCATTAATTGATATGATATATTTGTATTGAATGGGAAATGATATGTTATTTGATTAATGCATGGGTTTATGTGAAGACCATGGGGGAGCCCATGGCACTTATCAAGACCATGGGGAGAGCCCATGGCAAAAGGATATAAGACCATGGGGTAGCCCATGGCATCCTATTGAAGACCATGGAGGGAGTCCATGGCAATTTGTATATATATGTAGGAGCATGGTATTATGTAATTATATGTTTTGTGTGATTAGGAAACTCACTAAGCTTGTGCTTACAGTTTATTGTATGTTTTAGGTACTTCTATTGATAAGGGCAAGGGCCCGACTTAATGACGAGGCATGCATTCACCAATGTTTTTGTTGGATTAGGTGTCTAAGTTCATAACCATTTCTGGAATATACTTGACCTGATTAGCATGGTCCATTTGGGTTGCATGGCATCATGCATTTGATAGACTAAAATTAGAGAAATAACACTTAAGGTTTATTAATATATTATAAGTTCTAATATATTAATAGTATTATTTAACTAGTATTGATCAAGAATTAATTTGGAATTAATTAAGTGATAAAAAAAAGACTAATTAAATATATGGGTTGATTGTGTAAATCATCCATACTTATATAGTGGGCTAATGCTTCATGGATTATCAAGTTGGGCTAAAACCCATAGGATACTCCATGGATGCTCCATGGGGTTTATAGAACCCATGGGTCATGGAAATGAAAAGTCATGACAATTAGGGTTTACATGGTGTAACCCTAATTGTAACACACTATATAAGCATCACTAAGTAAGATAAGTGAGGGCTAGACGAGTTCTAAGTGTTCTTCATTTCTCTCTAAGTTATTCCAAGTGCATTTGGTGTTGTGTGAGACATTTGAGGCATCACACTTGAGGTGTTAGGCTCACAAGGTTTTCAAGGAATCCAATCTACTACAAGGTATGTTTTCTTGCTTACTTTTATGGTTAAAAGTTCCCCATGTATGCTAGATAGGATATAAACCTTGGAAAAACAAATTTTGCATGTATCATAGATAAAACATAGATCCAAGGTTTCTAGGGTTGCATGTACAGCATAGGAGTGTTAGAATGCTCAAAACCCTTCAGTGGTATCAGACACTAGGTTTGTTTGTTTGATACTTGATGCAAAATTGGGAAAAACACTTAGTTTTTCTGCACTCTACAGCATGAACTCGACGAGTCCATGAGTAAACTCATCCTACTCGTCGAGTAGGTTCTTGCATTCGATGAGTAGGAGCCATAGAATGCAGTTTTTCAAGTTTTGCTGCTAGAAATGGACTAGAAACAATATCCTAAACTGCTTTGGTGCTATAAAACTTGTTTTAGATGGTGTAATGGTTGTTCTAATCCATTTACAATGGCTAATATCAAATTTTCATGATTATATGTGTTCATATGTTCTTGAAATTTTGATAGGAATATTCATGTTCTTATGAGTTCTTGATAGATCATAGCAATTACTTATTAAAATTTTTTGATGTTTGATTCATGATCATTATGTGTTTTAATGGAATCTATAATTTGTCCCCAAGTTATGGATTACCAAAAGTCTTTCTTTTAAAGTCCATTAAGTAAACACATAGGTTACATAAAATGAAAAGTTACTCATTTTATTACATCATTAACTCATAAGTTATGAAATTAAAAGTTTTGTAAAGTTACAAAACTTGCCCTCAAGTTTTGAAACATGTAAAGTCACTCTAAAAAATTTAGTTCCAACCCCAATAATTTTAAAAGTTAAAATTCAACCCTTATACTTTATAATATTATAAGTTTAATAATAATTATACATGTATAAGAAAAAGTCGTTTTACCGTTAATAGGCCTCATTCACGAAGCCGGTCTATAAGGTGGGTATAAGGTTGCTACCTATAAAATGTCAACTTAATGGGTGTCCACTCTCACCCACCGCTTCCTTGATCGGTGGAGGGTCGTTAGTCGAACGGGTAAGACAAGGACTTTAAATCTTCATTAAAAGTATAATGAATATAAAGTACCTAAATGTTTTTTTATAAATTCTCAATCTTAGTTACTTTAGGAAAACATGAATAAGGTGCTAACCCATGAAATTACACTTTGCACTTTGATTAAGTCATTAATGGAGCGTGTGTGGTTAACCGAAAAACTAACCTGGACTTAACAAGGTAGGCAAAGGGTAACTTAATATTTATCATAGTATCGGTGGAGCGCATGTGGCTAACCGGTACATCGATTGAGGGGTAAATATTGAGGGTACCAAGTAATTTTCATGGTTACTTCACACCTTGTTTTGTGATCCTCGGCATCCCAGTCACGAAACCTAAAGGGCACACTCGATATTGAAACATGTCATTGAAAAGTTCAATGAATCTCAAACAATCTAGGAGTTTCAAAACCAATTAAAACCTAATAATTTATTTCGTTTTTCATAGTAGAAATTGGTGAATCGTCATTCACCTACCTTCAGATATTTTATAGCTTGGATTATGGCGTCCCTCTTCTAAGTTATAAAATATTGTGTTGGGTCCTAGCCTTAATATTACATTTGGGTGTTTTATTAAGGACTATCTTTATATCTAATCCAAACTTGTCTTACTTCTTTTCAAATGTCTTCCAACAATGCTGCTTCTGGCTCTAACCCTACCGGCTTCTTCTCTCTCATGAACCTTTGTGGGAGAGTCATTTTTTATGGATCCAACTTTATGGATTGGATCATGAACATCAGGATGGTCACTCGGTATGAGGACAAGGAATATGTCCTCGACAAAGAGCTTAAAGAACTCAAGCCGACTGCTACTCCTAAGGAGATCGCTGAATATCAAGCCCATAAAAGAGATGCTACCAAAGTGGCATGCATCATGTTGGCCACTATGATAGTCGAGCTCCAAAAGTCTTATGAGGACTACTATCCTTTTGAGATGCACCAGGATTTGATGGACCGCTACCATCAGAGTGCTCGTCAAGAGCGATACGAAATCATCTCCTCCATGATAACAACTCGGATGAAGGATGGTGAAAACATCACGGGCCACATGTAGAAAGTGCAACGGTATGTGGACCGTTTACTGAAATTGAATGTGAACTTCCCCGAGGAGTTGGCAATAGACATCATTTTGCACTCCTTACCTTCATGTTATGATCAATTCCATATAACATACCACATGAACAAGGAGGAAGTTACACTCAGCAAAGATCAAGGACTTTTGAAGACCGCGGAAAGTGGTCTTAAAGGTAAGTCGGTTGTTATCACTCCTACTCCTACTGCGGCCCCTGTCTTGGCAATCGGTCAAGGCAAAGGAAAGAAGAGGAAGAGCTCTTCGAAGGGCACCAAGGGGAAGACCCTTTATGGCTCCTCTTCAAGTGGAACCAAGAATGGTTTTGTCACTCCTTCTGCTAACCCTAAAGAGGCGGAATGATTCTATTGCCATGAAAAGTCACACTGGAAGCGAAACTACCCAAAGTACCAGCAAGATGTGAATGATGGGAAAGTTAAACCCAACCATGCATGTGCATACACTATTTTGTCTAATAATTCACCCCATTCTAATTCTTGGTTCCTTAACATAGGATGCGGTATTCACATATGTACTGATTTGTAGGGACTAAGAAGAAGTGATAATGTGGAGCATGGAAAGATAAACTTGATCATGGGGAATAGGAAAGCTTCACCTGTCACCAAGATTGGAGTTTATTCTTTATTGCTAATTAGTGGATTAGTATTAGATTTGAATAAATATAGTTACTCATTTGAAATGGAAAGAAATATTATTTCCTTTCATGGTTTGTATAAACAAGGTTTTACCTTTTCATTTGATAATGATAGTGGCCGTATTAATGATTTCCTTAATAATGTCTTTTATTTTAAAGCATTACCTTGTGATGGTGTATATGAAACTGTGTCGGTTGTTAATAACCTAGGAAATAATGTATTGTGTATCAATTCTTCCACTAGCTTGGATAATGCATCTTTATGGCATTGTCGTCTTGGACATGTAAGCAAGAAACGTATAGGCCAACTCCAAAAGGATGGAGTCTTGGAGTCGTTTTACCTAAAGTCAGATGATAGTTGTGAATCTTGTTTGCTTAGGAAAATGACAAAGTCACCCTTCACTGGTACTTGTGCTAGGGGTGAGGGTTTGTTGGACCTCATACATATTGATGTGTGTGGACCCTTCCGAACCGCCACAAGAGATGCTAACCGCTTCTATGTGACTTTTACTAATGATTTTAGTAGATATGGATATGTCTACTTAATCAAGCATAAGTCAGAAACCTTTGATAGATTCAAAGAGTTCAAGAAATAAGTGGAGAATCAGTTGGGTAGGAACATTAAGATGCTTCGATCTGATCGAGGTGGTGAGTATCTTAGTACAGAATTCCTTGACTATCTTAAGGAATGTGGGATTATCTCACAATTGACACCTCCTAGGAAACCACAGATTAATGGTGTGGCTGAGAGGCACAATCGAACCTTGTTGGATATGGTTTGTTCCATGATGATTCGAGCTTCACTACCAATATCATTTCAGGGGTTTGCCTTAGAGACTGCCGCCCATATCCTTAATCTAGTTCCTACAAATAAGGTTTCCAAAACACCTCATGAGATGTGGACCGGAAAAGTTTCCAATCTGGACCACATCAAGATTTGGTGTTGCGAGTCTATTGTGAGGCGCGAGGCTCTTGTGAGGCGCGAGTCTCACAATAAACACGAACCTTGAATTGAGAGGTGTATTTTCATCGGCTACCCACAAAGATCCTTTAGTTACCTCTTCTACAGACCTAGTGATAATGTGGTCTTTGTAGCAAGGAGATGGGTCTTTCGTGAGAGAGAATTCTTGACCTTGAAGAAATTCAAGAGTCAAGTGGTGAAGGAACCTCAAACCCTAGCAATCAACTAGAGGAGGAAACTCATGTTGATCCGACAAAAGAGTCTATATGTATGAGGCGTTCCACGAGAGTTAAGAATGCACCTGAGCATTACTATGGTTTCCATATTACTGCGGAAGGTGATACACTTATCAGTGAAAGCACACTGGAAATTTTTGATGAAGCTAATAGCTACACGAAAGCCATGGCAGGCCCAGAGGCTGCTAAATGGAAAGATGCTATGGACAACGAGATACAATCTATGTATGACAATCAAGTTTCGAACTTGGTTGACAATGTACCAGGTCGCAAGACAGTTGGGTGCAAATGGATCTTCAAGAAAAAGACTGACATGGATGGTAATGTACACACTTATAAGGCGCGACTGGTTGCAAAGGGCTTTTCTCAAACTCCAGGAGTTGATTATGATGAGACCTTTTCACCAGTAGCAAAGATTAAGTCTGTAAGGGTTATGTTAGCCATTACTGCATTTCATGATTATGAAATATGGCAAATGGATGTCAAAACCGCTTTCCTTAATGGAAAGTTGGAGGGTTTTGTCAGTACGTAGTACCCTAATAGAGTGTGTAAGCTTGAGAAATCCATCTATGGATTAAATCACGCACCTCGTAGATGGAATCTTTGCTTCGATGAGAATGTAACACCCAAAATTTTCAAACAATTTTTCACATTTTCAAAACATACTTTCATTCATAAATAATATAAAAATGTCATTGTGTCACATATCAATCCATATAACACAACCCAAGATCATAATGTATAAAAACTCTTCATGTGTGTAATGATCATGTCGGTGCCTTCCCGCGATCCTTACTGGTACCCGAAATACATAACACAACACTGTAAGCATAAAAGCCTAGTGAGTTCCCCAAAATACCACACATAATAGCCACTCAAGGCTATAACTATGTGGACCCTCCGGTCCTAACTCTGTGGACCTCCCGGTTCTAACTCTGTAACTCTGGAACATACAAAGCATGAATCACACAGAAATAATGTAGTGTATCACAATCACATAAATAACATAAAAGATACTCTGCCATACAACTGTAATTACCACTCTAGGTAAAGTATAGTGAAAAGACTCACCTCGGGTAACTCGGTAATCTCAAACTCGGTAAAATCTGGTCTAGCCCCCGCCTAATCACATGGAATAAGCACTCTAATCAATACAACTCTCAAGGCTAGACTAATCCCTCTCTTAGCACTCTCAGAATGGTAAAAGACCATTTTACCCCTCTCATGGCTCAAAGACCCTAACATTGACCAAACCCTAAAAGTCAACAAATGTCAACTCTCCGGGTTACGCTGGGCGTACCCGGCAACCTCACAGAAACAGAGAACGCGACCCCCTACGTTGCACGTACTGGGACTAAGCCACGCGTAAGTCCCAGTTCCATGCTCCTTAGCTTTTGGGTTCTTAAACGGTTAAGACACACGTCCAACTTTCAGATCTGACCACCCTAAGCCTCTTAATCCATAAAGTTGGTGACTTTAAGCCTTTGCATGGTTGTGAGAGTCACCAACACCCAAATCTCTCCACTTTCAACACTCTAAAGTCCACAACTCCAACATGACTTCCTAATGACGACCAAGATGGGATTTTTATGGATCAACATCCCTCATAACACTGAAATGGGACAGATCTAGGTCCATGGAGCCCCTCTTGCTCATAAAGTCTCCACCTTTGGGACTTAAACCCTAGAAATGGACCATAAAACACCAAACCAAAATAAAGAGGAAATATCTGAGTTTTTTACCTCAAAGTGAAGCTCCTTCCTCTGAAGAACTCAGATCCAAGCTTGAACTCCAAACCTTAGCCTCCACAAGCACCCCTCCTTCTTCTTCACTAACACACAAAGGCACTTTTAGCTCAAAACACTCACACACAAGCTTTAGGACGAAGGAAATTCTCTCTTAGGGTTTCACTCTCTGAAATGGTGGCTGAGGATAAGGCCTTAGCATTCCTTTTATAGAGCACAAGACATAAATTAGGGTTTGCATATGGGCCCGCTACGCCCAGCATACCTAGGCGAGTCCGCGTCCAATTAAATCGCATGAGTATGCGCAGCGTACTCCTCAGTACGCCCAGCATACTCATTTGCCTTAATATTTCAATTGAGGGCTTAACTTGACAAATTTGGAAAGGAAAAGGGTTGAAGAGACACACCTGAAATTTGGGATGTTACAATTCTCCCCCACTAGAACCAGACTTCACCCCCGAAGTCTCATTTCGCAAACAACTCCGGATACTGCTCCCGCATCTCTGACTCAGGCTCCCAAGTCAGCTCGGACCCTCTCCGATGTTGCCACTGGACCTAAACCAGAGGCACCTCCTTGCTCCTCAGAACCTTGATCTTCCTTTCTAAGATCGCGATCGGGCTCTCAACATAATTCAGACTTGCGTCCACCTGGATATCCTCTAACGACACCACTGTCGACTCGTCGGCTATACACTTCCTCAACTGAGACACATGGAAGGTATCATGAATCTGGCTCAACTTCACAGGTAGCTCCAAACGATATGCTACCTTGCCCACCCTCGCGGACACTCTAAATGAACCGATGTACCGGGGCCCCAGCCTTCCCCTCTTCCTGAATCAGATCACTCCTTTCCAAGGAGACACCTTCCGGAGTACAAAATCTCCGACCTGAAACTCGAGCTCGGATCGTCGCCTATCCGCGTAACTCTTTTGGCGACTCTGAGTTGTCAACAACCTCTACCTGACCTGTTGTATCTGCTCTGTCTTCTGAAGCACTAATTCAGTGCTACCCAACACTCGCTGCCTGACCTCTCCCGAGCAGATGGGAGTCCGACACCTCCTCCCATACAACAACTCAACGGGAGGCGTACAGATACTCGAATGGTGGTTGTTGTTATAAGAAAACTCAGGCAATGGCAGATACGTTTCCGAACATCCAACGAAGTCCAACACACATGCTCTAAGCATGTCCTCAAACGTCTGAATCGTCCGCTCTCTCTGACCGTCCGTCAGTGGGTGGTATGCGGTACTGAAATGTAGCCTCGTACCCAACTATTCGTGGAATTTCTTCCAGAACCTAGAAGTGAAACGCACATCTCGATCCGACACGATCAAGATCAGTACTCCATATCGCAATACCACCTCTCTTACATTAAACTCTGCCAGCCTCTCCGCAGAAGAGCTCTCACTGATAGCAAGAAAATGAGCGCTCTTTGTCAGCGGGTCAACAATCACCCAAATTGCATCGACACCTCTCACAGTCCTTGGCAATTTGGTGATAAAATCCATGGAAATCTGTTCCCACTTCCACTGGGGAACCTCAAGTGGCTGCAGCTTTCCGTGCGGTCGCTGGTGCTCGGCCTTAACCCTGCGACAGGTCAAGCACCTCTCTACAAACCACATCACATCCCTCTTCATACAGGGCCACCAATAGTCTCTCTTCAGGTCCAAATACATCTTAGTGGCCCCGAGATGGATCGAAAACCTCGACCTGTGCGCCTCCTCCATCAAAATGGTACGTGACCCACGCTCAAATGGCACCCAAATCCGGCCCTAGAAGGTCATAAGCCCTCGGCTATTAGCAATGAACTCAGGTACTTGCCCGATCACCCGTTCTCTCTCGTGGTTCTCCGGCCTCATGGCCTCTACCTGGGCCTCCCGAATGGTGTGCAACACCGGAGTCATCACTTTCAACCTCATACAAACATCCCATATCGAGGCACTCTCCGCCCTACGACTCAAGGCATCAACTACAATGTTAGCCTTGCCCGGGTGGTACAGGATCTCGCACTCATAATCCTTTACCACATCCAACTATCTCCTATGGCGCATGTTTAGGTTGGGCTGATCCATCAGATACTTCAAGCTCTTGTGGTCCGTGTATATGGTACACCGAACCTATACAAATAGTGACACCAGATCTTGAGGGCAAACACCACAGCCCCCAACTCCAGATCATGAGTAGGATAACTCGTCTCATGAGGCTTCAGCTACCTCGATGCGTATGCTATCACATTCCCTCTCTGCATCAGCACCGCACCCAATCCTGATATCAACACGTCACAATATACCACAAAATCCTCCATCCCCTCCATAAGGGCTAACACTAGGGCTTCACATAATCTCTGGCGAAGTGTCTCGAATGAGGCCTGCTGCTCCGGGCCCCAACAAAAAGCCACGCCCTTCCGGGTCAACCTGGTGAGAGGAACAAAAATCGTAGAGAAATCCTTGATAAATCTCCGATAATAACCGGCCAACTTCAGAAAACTCCTGATCTCTGAAGGGGATCTCGGCACCTCCCAACTCATCACAGCCTCAATCTTGGCCGGATCGACCAATATCCCATTCTAGTTGACGAGGTGTCCTAGGAACTGGACCTCTCGTAACCAAAAATCGCACTTAGAGAATTTGGCGTAAAGCCTCTACGATCTCAGAACTCCGAGGATCTCCCTCAAATGCTCCTCATGCTGCTCTCTGGGTCTCGAATACACCAACATATCATTAATGAACACGATCACCAAACAATCCAACATCGGCCTGCACACCCTGTTCATGAGATCCATGAATGTCGTCGGTGCATTGGTGAGCCCGAAAGGCATCACCACGAACTCGTAATGACCATAACGAGTCCGAAACACCGTCTTCTGGATATCCTCATCACGCACTCTCATCTGATGATATCTAGACGTCAGATCAATCTTGGAGAGCCAAGACTCTCCCTGCAACTGATCGAACAAATCGTCGATCCTCGGTAAGGGGTAACAGTTCTTGACCCTTAGCTTGTTCAACTCCCGGTAATCAATGGACATCCGGTGTGAACCATCCTTTTTCTTGACAAAAAGGATCAGTGCTCCCCACGGGTAGCTACTCGGCCGAAAAAATCCCTTCCCCACCAGCTCCTACACCTGTGAGGATAACTCATGCATCTCTGGTGGCGCAAGGCGATAGGGTGCCTTGGCGATAGGCGCTGCCCCCGGGACCAAATCAATACGGAACTCTACCTGCCTCTCGGGAGGCACTCCCGGCAACGCCTCGGGAAAAACATTCGGGAACTCACGCATTATCGGGACCTCATCGACCGACCTCGGTCCCTCTGCATCTACTCTCGTATCAACCACATAAGCCACAAAGCCACTACCACCCTGTTGTAGGCTCTGCCTCGATCCAGCGGCCGAACAAAATGCTTACCCAGAATGGGTACCCTCGCCATAAACCGTAAGAACTCCCCCACTAGGGTCTCATATGGTCACCAGTTGTCGCTCGAAGTCGATAACCGCTCCAAACCTGCTTAACCAGTCCATGCCCACGATTATACATACATCTCCCATCGCAATCGAGACCAAATCAATCGGAAACTCAACGCCGAAGATCTCGAGTACACATCCTTGAATCACATCAGTGGCATACACCGCTCTCTCGTCAGCTATGGAAACTCGCAAAGGTCGACTCAACGCCTCTCGACAGATATTCATGTGCTGACTAAAGGCTAACAACACAAAAGACCGACTCGCACCCGAGTCAAATAACACCAAAGCAGGTTCAGAACTCACAAGAAATGTACCTACGCATATCATAATATAAGCATAACACCACAAACTCAAAATAAATAGATGAAAGAATAAATACCAGCCACAACATCGGGCATTGTGCGGACCTCCCCCGCTGTCAACTGGAAGGCTCTCCTGCGAGCCTTTGGCGCCTCGTCCTTCACTGGCCGACTCTCCATAGCTCGTACGGCAGCAGGGGTAGATCCCTATGATGCTCCCTATGCTGACCCCCGCAACTGTGGACACTCGGCCTTCCAGTGTCCGGTCTGGTTGCAGTGAAAACAGACTGCAAACCCCTTGGGGCAATCCTTAGCCATGTGCTCCTCCTTGCCACACTTGTAGCAAGACCCTGCTCTACAAACCCCCTCATGACTCATGCCGCACTTGCCACAAGTGCGGCCCTTCTGGTTCCCCAATCTCGAATCGGCGGGCTTGGCCCGCTTGGCTGCCGGCTGGGACTGTGTCGGTCGTCGATCCCTCCCCTGAGACTCCGCCTCCTCCCTGGCCTAAGTCTCGAGCTCAATCTCCCTCTTCCGGGCATTTTCCTAAAGCTCGGAAAATGTCCGGTACGATGAGTTCGCCACAAAATCGCGGATGTCTCACCTCAAAATGCTCAAATATCGACTCATGTGTGCCTGCTCGGAAGACACGTGCTAAGGGCAGAACATCGCCCTCTCATGGAACATCCTGGTGATCACTGTAACAGACTCGGTACCTTGATTGAGGGTCAACTCCTAGGCCAAACGTTCCCTTTCCACCGGGGGAACGTACTCATCACGAAACATAGCAGTCAACCTCTCCCAGGTCACCACGGCAAGCTCTGTAGAAGAATAGTGTGTTGTCACAAACTTCTACCAGTCCTTCGCTCCCAAGTGAAGCTGGTTCAGCACGAACCGAACTCTCAGATGCTCTGGACAAGAACACGTATAAAAGCATCCCTTAATATCAGAAATCCATCTCGTCACAGCGATCGGATCCTGCCTCCCATCAAACTTTGGTGGCTTCATGTTGCAGAACTCTCGGTATAGCAACGAGTCACCCCCCCTGTGGCCTCGTAGCAGCGATAGCTGTGGTTGCCGCAGCAACAGTAGCATCAGTAAGATCAGCGTAACGCTCGTCCAAAGTCTCGATCAGGGTGGTCTTGATAGACCGAAACATCTCTGGTATCTCGACTCGGATGGTAGCAACCACCTCCTCATGAATCAACCTGCGGATCTCCTCATCACTAACACCACTGCTCTCAGATGTGTGGCGTGTCCCAACCATGATGTCTCTCTGAAATACAACACAAAATATCATAGACTCGCTCGAGTGTACACACACTCGATATCCCATTCCTACTTGATCCCTGGTACCCCAAGGATTCTTACATGGGTTGCGCACTGATCCGGTTCCTTCAGTAGTACGGGCCCAATACTACCGTCCACACCTAATCAATATTAACCCCAAGTCCTCCTCCTAGGATCTCAAATCCCAAGTACTCTACTCTCTCTATGCATAGTCTACTCTCTAGCAGATCTCTTATAAGCTCCTAGCAGCAAAACCCCTAGGCTAAGGCATCACAAATCAGGCCACTCTAGTCCTAATAAGAATACCTAGCCTACTCTAGCATGCATTGTTGGATTAATGTCTAAGTCCATAACTATAATTGGTAAGACTTGACCCGACCCGGCATGGTCCATTTGGGTTGCAAACCTTCATGCACTTGGATAGACTATAATGAGAGAAATAAGACACTTATGGTTATTAATATATTATAAGTTCTAGTATATTAATAATAAGAATAATAAGATTATTTAATTAGTATTGATCAAGAATTAATCTAGGATTAATTAAGTGATCAAAAGAAGACTAATTAAATATATGGGTTGATTGTGTAAATCATCCATACTTATATAGTGGGCTAATGCTCCATGGATAATCAAGTTGGGCTAAAACCCATATGATGCTCCATGGGTGCTCCATGGTGTATTTGAACCCATGGATCCAAGGAAATGGAAAGCCATGACAATTAAGGATTTACCCTAATTGTAACACTATATAATGATATTATTCTTGACAAAAATCGGCCACTAGGATTATTCTAGAGAGGGCTAGCCGATTTCATGAAGTGTAGAACTCTCTCAAGTTATTCTAAGTGTTTTGATAACTGTGATTCCATTTGAGGCTTCCACACTATTGGGGCTAGGCACTCAAGCTTCATGAAGACTTTCTACATCAAAGAGGTATGTATTCTATCTTGTTATATTCATGTTTTGTATGATAGATTAGGATGATACCTTGGATATTCTTATTTGCATGTATAATAGAGAAAACATAGATCCAAGGTATTTAGGGTTGCATGTACACTTAGGAGTGTTAGAATGCTCAAAACCCAACAGTGGTATCAGAGCCTAGGCTTGTTTTCTTGTTATACTTGCAATGGAGCTGAAAAAATCGAGTTTTGATGCTGTCAGCCCAGCAGACTCGCCGAGTCCACGAAGGGACTCTACGAGTCCAAGGCAAAATGCATCCAACTCGCCGAGTTATGTTCATGCACTCGACGAGTTGGACCCCAGACAGCATATTTTCGAGGTTTTTGGCTAGAAATGGACTAGGAACATTACCCTACGTTGTTTTTGAACTTATAAACTTGTTTTTTAATGTGGTAATGTTCATGCTAATCCATTTTCAAAGATAATTGTGAATAGATTCATGTTTTGTATTAGTTTAAGGTTTAGACTAATTACATGAAGAAGTTTGATATGAATTATCTTGTTCTTATGAGTTGCTTAGATTAATAGAAAAGTTAATTGAAATAGTTGTTTTCAATCCATTTTAATCTAAGAGTTGAGTACAAAATGTGTTTGTGTAACTTGTCCTCAAGTTACATGAAGAGTCACATTAAAAACTCATAAAACTCATAAAAGTTGGTAATGGTTACAAAATGAAGAGTCTTGTGTCATTGAATTTTTTTTTT
This sequence comes from Lactuca sativa, assembly GCF_002870075.4. NCBI lineage: Eukaryota > Viridiplantae > Streptophyta > Magnoliopsida > Asterales > Asteraceae > Lactuca > Lactuca sativa. The sequence goes on from NC_056625.2 coordinate 280,861,823, forward strand.
TATGACTCCATAACTTGTCCTCAAGTTATGGAAATTCAAGAGTCACTTCATTAATAAATAAATAAATAAATAAAGTGTAACCTTAATTAATTCCATAAGTTATAAAAATAAAGAAAAGATTAATTCTTTTATTAGTTTAAAGTCTTCCATAAGTTATGGAACTTGAAGAGTTTTTTGGATTAAAACTACTTTAAACACATAAGTTATGGAATTAATTAGTTTTGAATAGTTTCAAAACTTGCCCTCAAGTTTTGGAATTTGAAAAGTTTTCACTTATGAATACTTTAATTCCAAGTTAGCCCTTAGAATTTTAAAAAAGTTAAAATTCAACACTTATACTATTTATAACATTAATGGTTAATTATTATATATATGTATAAGAACAAGTCGTTTTACCGTTAGTAGGCCTCATTCACGAAGCCGGTCTATAAGGTGGGTATAAGGTTGTTGCCTATAAAATGGCGACTTAATGGGTGTCTACTCTCACCCACCGCTTGCTTGACTGGTGGAGGGTCGTTAGCCGAACGGGTAGGACAATGACTTTAAATTCTCCCTTCATTAAAAGTATTAATGATAAATACTAAAGTAACTAAAATCTTAATAATTCCCAATCTTAGTTACTTTAGGAAAAATGTGAATTTGGTGCTAACCCATGGAATTCACACTTTGTACCTTACCAAGTCGTTGGTGGAGCGTGTGTGGTTAACCGGCACACTAACTTGGACTAGTAAGGACCACGAAGGGTGACTTAATGTTTGTCATAGATCAATGGAGCGTGTGTGGTTAACCGGCACATTGATTAGGTGATAATATTAAGGATACCAAGTGAATTGGTATGGTTATTCACACCTTGTTTTGTGATCCTCGGCATCCCAGTCACAAAATTTGAGAGGGCACACTCGAGATTGAAACATGCCATTGAAAAGTTCAATGAATCTCAAAAGATCTAGGAATTTCAAATCCAATTAAAACCTAACAAATTATTTCGTTTTTCATGGTGGAAATTGGTGAATCGTCATTCGCCTACCTTCAAATATTTTATAGCTTGGATTACGGCATCCCTCTTCTAAGTTATAAAATAGTTTGTTGGGTCCTAGCCTTAATATTTCATATTGGGTGTCATATTAAGGACTTTAAATCAACTATCTTGAATATCTCCCAAAACATGTCTGGTTTAGACATTTATGATCTTCCCAAATCTCTTGAAGATGATGTTCCTCAACATCATGCTTCACTTCCTTTATCTCCTCCAATTATTCTCCCTCACCCACAAGTTCTTGAAAAGTTTAAAGTCACTCAAGCCCTATTGGCAAGTTAAGGTCTTGGTGTGGTCACATCTTGGAGATGTAGTCACATATTGACAAGACGGGAGAGTTGGGTGTCAAAGTCTTGTGAAAGTTGGATGTTCAATCACTTTCTTAGTAACATAGCGGGTCACTTTGGGACTACTATGAGACAGACTATGACACGAGCCTTAATGATCTTATCTATTTGTTTTGTGCTGTGGAATCAGCAATGATTTGGAACACTAGTAAAGCAAATTTTGTTAGAAGATCAACTTCCCAAACCTTAAATGGACATTGGCAATGGTAGCATTGGATATCTAGAAAAGCATTTCTCTTCCCAATGGAAAGGGATCGGCCATAGTCAACTCGGTTGACCAAATGGTAAAGAGAAAGGCTAAGTCTGAAATAGTCTCATGTGCCATTATCAAAGGGTCTCCATATGTTTATATTGCCAAAGAAAGGGGCATTGGTTGCGAAGCTGCCCTATTTACCTGAAAGGTCATAAGGTTGATCAAGTCAAGAGGTTTGACTCTACTTCGGGTAAAATACACTGTATAACTCTGTTAAGTTCCTATTTGGAGATTCTTATTACATAATGTGAATGGGTCACATGCTGATGTCTTTTAAGAATCAAAGAAAAGATAGGAAGCTTAAAGTAAGTATATGCTGATTCTGATTGCGAAGATGGGTTTCGATCGCATGGTTCGGTAATCAGAATTTTGAGCTGTTGCTTAAGAGTTATAATATATTGCTTGTGAATAGATAACAACAAGGTTTTCATGTGGATTGTAAGGATAAGTTTTTCCGCAAAGTTTTAAAATAAAAGAAAAAAAGGTTTTAATTTTATTTATTTTAAAAATATCCTTACAATGGCATCGGTGGAAAATTGTTGCTTATATGTTTCCAGTAATAGCAATATTGGAAAGTGGATTTGATTCTTTCATTTGTGGTAGTGTCTGAATTTACCAAATGAAGAAAGTTTTTCATCACCCAAGTTTCAATTGGACAGAAACTTGGAATCATACAAGTTGTATTGTATGATGAATGAGAATTTTCATCTTTGAAAAATTAAGACTAATTCTTTGATCACATGTATATGTGAGTCAATTGAAGGACTAAGGAATTAGGTACACTGGGTGTGCGCTGATCAAGGTCCACCACAAAGATTGATTTGTCATGATTTACTAAAGATTAGTAAATATGATTATACTTATAAGGTTAAGTATAATTTTGTAACATTGGAAAACGAATAAGAAGAATCAAATTAGGCAGAAAGATAAAAGTTTCTCAAATCTGAAAGGACGGGAGAGTACTTTAGTATCAGCTTTGTGATCATCTTAATGATTAAGAAACCATATCAAAATTTGTTCTCTAAGAAAGTCTTAGTGCATTCTTATGACTAAGAAGAAGGGATCTTGAAATTGTTGAAATGGTTAAATCAAGAAGATGAATCATACTTCGTTCCAATACAAGTCTTGGAGTCATACTCCAAGATTGTAATTTGAGTAACATGTCTTAAAGAAGGTTTAAAACACTTGTCAAATGTAAGAGTAAAAGTTTTCTACTCTTGTACATTTGAAATTGGTAAGTTGTGATGTTTTGGATAAAACAAAGACCAACTTAGGCCAATTGGGTAAAGTGTTTTTCTTGATTAGAATCCGCACTATCTCTTGGATGTTTGACAAGGGAGTCTTATATGTCAAGAGGACAGTGGGAGTCTTAAAGGTCTTGAAAGTCTCAAGAACTAATCAAGAATAAAACCTAAAGTTCTTCTCTAGCACACAATTTGAGGTTTATAATCTATTGTGTTGACATATCTGTGCCCATTCCAGTTAAAGTTGGCTTTGCATATGAGTTCTTAGAGTTCTCAGTTTGTTGCATAACAACTTGGAAGCAATGGCAGGCCCTTGAGCTGCCAGGTGGCAAGAAGTTAAGATTGAGTTCAATCCATATGGTTTTGGATTTGTCATTATCTTTGTCTTGTGATTATGGTTTGACAAATTCATATGGGTAGGAACTCATACACCATATAAATCTAAGTGTCATAAGGTTTCTCTCCGATTCATGAAAATGATGGTGAGGAAACACTTTCACTAAGTAGATTTTAGCTAGATAGCAATTGTGATATTTGCATTCTCAAAGTCGTTAGTGGAGCGCGTGTGGTTAACCGGCACACTAATTCGGACTTGTGAGAAGTGGCAAAAAGGTCTAAACATTATGATTACGGCATCCCTCTTCATAATTGTTTAGATACACTAGTGTGCTATCTAAGGGAAGGTGTATGATTTTGATAAAGACTTATCAAAACAATCTAGTATCAGAAATCTGAACTTTGGTAAGAAAGTCAGCTGATTTCTGAGTACATGTCAAAGCTAGTGGGAGCATAAGTGTTATGCTAATAATCATCATGTTAGTGGGAGCATGATAATTATGATAAGTATTGCAAGTTAGCAATGTTAATTATAGAAAACAAAAAATTTCAATTGGGAAAAAGTTGTTTTGCTATAATTAAGGGAGAGGAAATTATACTTCATATCAAATCTATAAGGTTTAGATCTGAGGTTTTAATCATTTAGTCAAGGATATATATATGAATTTCATGTTGGAATGGCTCAACATAAGGAAATTCTGTATATGAGTCCATTATTTGCGTTCTAAAATTCGATTATGATTACGACATCCCTTTTCATAATCTGAATTATGAGAACTTGGCAAATTGAAATGGAAATGTTATAGCAAAAGACTGGTTTAGTCTTTATGTGAGACATCATGAATCGTGTCCCATATGCTTCGGATATAGGTTCGATTACATGTGATATATTCATCCGTTCTAAAATTTTCCAAATGCCTGGGGCATTAAGAAGGGAAAAGGTTTAGAACTGGATATGACTAAAAGGATTAAACAATTGTCGAGGACAATCTAAGGTTTACCAAAGATTGGTTGCTCAAGGACAATTGGAAGTATAGTGATAATTCTGGAAGGACCATATTGACATAGTCTGTAAGGAGGCAACTCTTGTTCAGAAGTGATAGTCAAAATGGAATCTGGAAATGTTTCAAAGTTAGGATTTTTCAAATCTGTGAAAGATTAAGGAAACTTAATGCAAGAATGATGTTTCCAAGAAGTTGATCTCCTTTGGAATGCTCTGTAATGTTTGTTGTCAAGTCTTTATGACTTTGTGCATAATCATTACAAGAGGATCAATGCATATAAGTTTAGAATCTGACAGATTCCAGTAAATGGCATGAATTTGGAATTCTTGCATTTGCAGTAAGGATTTGGGAGTGTGAAAAGAGAATCATTGAAGTTATGTTCAATGGATCTAGTTCACAAAGTAAAGATCATAGACAAACATAGTATGCATACTTAGTGTGTGGCATGACTAGTGTTTTGAAAAAAAAACATAGTGTACATGCTTGGAGCATGGGACAACTATTGTTTTAAATTCAAGAATAAAGTTGATAGCTGAAACAGTGTACAATGAATAATGTGTAATCATATGGTGATAAATAAAAGGTGTTTTATTTATGTTCAAAGGGTTGATACCATATTGGATTCAATTATTATTGTGTTTCACTTTGCATGTTTTGACTTCCCGAATAAACTAGGTTATTCTTTCCGGATGACTAAGTTATTTAAACACTCCACAGTCGTTCATATGTTGGAAGTAGGTATGAATCAAGACTGTCATGAATCGGGTTTGTAGATGGCTAAATGAGTTTAGTCATGGCAATGGTTGCTACAACATTCATGAGTACTCATAAGTTATGAGTATTGGAATAAACCCACGCTCACTTGTATCACTTCATGGAATTTATCTCGAGTGATCGTGAGACGATAATATCATATAAATCTTCAAACCTAGAGATATGAGTTGTTACCTATGAGTTGGTTGTGCATTGATTGCACGTAAACGCATCAGTAACTTGATGTTATAAAACGTGCCTTTGTGTACAATTCAACAAGTAGTAGAACAAGCATATGAGTCGAAGTTTATCTGTTCCTTCTAGAAATAGAAGCGATATCTGGGCCCCTCGATGATTTTGTTGTGACCTATGTACCGGCCGGTCAGAACTGAATTGATGTGTTCGATTAAGTTCTTTGTCAAACAAATCGAAAATCGGGAAACAAACTGCTGGACAATAAGTACGACGTTGTTCCATGTATTTGTCCGGCTGATATCATGAGAACAGAGGATTATATGATCCCTTATCTAATGGACAAGTCATTGACAAGATCAGAGTTCATCTACAAGGTCAGAGTTCGACAGAAGCTTTTGAGAGCTACGATTGTCGGTTGGTTCCTGAAGTCATACGCAATAATAGTTTTAGACTTATCCAAGTGGGAGACTGTTGGATTAATGTCTAAGTCCATAATTATAATTGGTAAGACTTGACCCGACCCGGCATGGTCCATTTGGGTTGCAAACCTTCATGCACTTGGATAGACTATAATGAGAGAAATAAGACACTTATGGTTATTAATATATTATAAGTTCTAGTATATTAATAATAAGAATAATAAGATTATTTAATTAGTATTGATCAAGAATTAATCTAGGATTAATTAAGTGATCAAAAGAAGACTAATTAAATATATGGGTTGATTGTGTAAATCATCCATACTTATATAGTGGGCTAATGCTCCATGGATAATCAAGTTGGGCTAAAACCCATATGATGCTCCATGGGTGCTCCATGGTGTATTTGAACCCATGGATCCAAGGAAATGGAAAGCCATGACAATTAAGGATTTACCCTAATTGTAACACTATATAATGATATTATTCTTGACAAAAATCGGCCACTAGGATTATTCTAGAGAGGGCTAGCCGATTTCATGAAGTGTAGAACTCTCTCAAGTTATTCTAAGTGTTTTGATAACTGTGATTCCATTTGAGGCTTCCACACTATTGGGGCTAGGCACTCAAGCTTCATGAAGACTTTCTACATCAAAGAGGTATGTATTCTATCTTGTTATATTCATGTTTTGTATGATAGATTAGGATGATACCTTGGATATTCTTATTTGCATGTATAATAGAGAAAACATAGATCCAAGGTATTTAGGGTTGCATGTACACTTAGGAGTGTTAGAATGCTCAAAACCCAACATGCATAACATATTATAACATATCTCATAACACATAATATAAGGGTATTTTGGGAAATCACAATTCGGGCACTGGCTGATCGTACACACTGCTCTGCTCTTCTCTTTTCAAAAACTTTTTACTCCTTGAAAAGAATTTTGTGATTTTATTTTGAAAATCTCTCTAATCCTCAGTTTGAGTTTAGATAGGTCCGAAGGTGCACCCGAATCCCTCAAACCAAGGCTCTGATACCAACTTGTAACACCCAAATTTTCAAACAATTTTTCACATTTTCAAAACATACTTTCATTCATAAATATTATAAAATGTCATTGTATCACATATCAATCCATAGAACACAACCCAAGATCATAATGTATAAAAACTCGTCATGTGTGTAATGATCATGACGGCGCCTTCCCATGATCCTTACTGGTACCTGAAACACATAACACAACACTGTAAGCATAAAAGCTTAGTGAGTTCCCCAAAATACCACATATAATAGCCACTCGAGGCTATAACTCTGTGGACCCTCCGGTCCTAACTCTGTGGACCCTCTGGTCCTAACTCTGTGAACCTCCCGATTCTAACTCTATAAACTCTGGAACATACACGGCATGAATCACATAGAAATAATGCAGTGTATCACAATCACATAAATAACATACAAGATACTCTGTCATATAACTCTAATTACCACTCTAGATAAATTATAGTGAGAAGACTCACCTCGGGTAACTCGGTAATCTCAAAATCGGTAAAATCTGGTCTAGCCCCCGCCTAATCACATGGAATAAGCACTCTAATCAATACAACTCTCAAGGCTAGACTAATCCCTCTCTTAGCACTCTCAGAAGGGTAAAAGACCATTTTACCCCTCTCATGGCTCAAAGACCCTAACATTGACCAAACCCTAAAAGTCAACAAAAGTCAACTCTCAGGGTTACGCTGCGCGTACCACACCTGTACGTTGGGCGTACCCGGCAACCTCACAGAAACGGAGAACGCGACCCCTACGCTGCGCGTATTGGGATTACGACCCGCGTAAGTCCCAGTTCCATGCTCCTTAGCTTTTGGGGTCTTAAACGGTTAAGACACACATCCAACTTTCAGATCTGACCACCCTAAGCCTCTTAATCCATAAAGTTGGTGACTTTAAGCCTTTGCATGGCTGTGAGAGTCACCAACACCCAAATCTCTCCACTTTCAACACTCTAAAGTCCACAACTCTAACATGACTTCGTAATGACGACCAAGCTAGGATTTTTATGGATCAACATCCCTCATCACACTGAAATGGGACAAATCTAGGTCCATGGAGCCCCTCTTGCTCATAAAGTCTCCACCTTTGGGACTTAAACCCTAGAAATGGACCATAAAACACCAAACCAAAATAAAGAGGAAAGTTATGAGCTTTTTACCCCAAAGTGAAGCTCCTTCCTCTGATGAACTCAGACCCAAGCTTGAACTCCAAACCTTAGCCTCCACAAGCACCCTCTCCTTCTTTTTCACTAACACACAAAGGCACTTTTAGCTCAAAAATCTCACATACAAGCTTTAGGAGGAAGGAAATGCTCTCTTAGGGCTTCACTCTCTGAAATGATGGCTGATGATAAGGCCTTAGCATTCCTTTTATAGAGCACAAGCCATAAATTAGGGTTTGCATTTGGGCCCGCTACGCCCATCGTAACCCTAGGTACGCCCACCGTACCTAGGCGAGTCCGCATCCAATTAAAGCGCATGAGTACGCGCAGTGTACTCCTCAGTACGCCCAGCATACTCATTTGCCTTAATATTTCAATTAAGGGGTTAACTTGACAACTTTTGAAAGGAAAAGGTTTTAAGAGACACACCTGAAATTCGGGATGTTAAAGAGAAAGTCAAAGAGTTTGGCTTTTCGAGAAGTGAAGATGAATCTTGTATATATGTCAAGGCTAGTAGGAGTATAGTCAGTTTTTGTGGTACTATATGTGGATGACATACTACTCATAGGAAACGACATCCCAACTCTGCAGGAAGGTAAGTCCTAGCTTAGGAAGTTTTTCGCTATGAAGGACCTTGGAGAAACTGCCTATATCCTAGGGATAAGGATTCTGAGAGACAGGAGTAAAAGACTAATTGGACTTAGTCAGAGTACCTACTTGGAGAAGGTGTTGAATAGATTTAGCATGTAGAATTCCAAGAAAGGAGAGGTACCGATCCAAAGTAACGCCATACTGAGTAAAAAACTCAGAGTCCGAGTACAGAGGCTGAGATAGAAGAAATGAGTCGAGTACTGTATGCTTCCATTGTAGGCTCGATCATGTATGCTATGACTTGTACTCGTCCTGATGTGGCCTTTGCATTGAGCATAGTCAGCAGATATCAGAGGAACCCAGGAAAGGCTCACTGGACTGCGGTAAAGAACATTCTCAAGTACCTACGGAGAACTAAGGACTAGGTCCTTTCCCTCGGTGGGAGTGATGACTTGAGAGTATTGGGGTATAGTGATGCTAGCTTTCAGACTGATAGGGATAATTTCTGCTCTCATTCAGGCTGGGTCGTTACCTTAAACGAAGGGGCAATTTCTTGGAAAAGTTCCAAGCAGGAGACAGTGGCTGATTCAACTTGTGAATCAGAGTATATAGCGGCAAGCGAGGCAGCAAAGGAGGCTATATGGCTAAGGAACTTCATTGGAGACCTTGGAGTTGTACCAGCTATAAAGGAGCCCATAGAGATTTTTTGTGATAGTGAAAGTGCAGTTGCCTTAGCAAAGGAACCAAGGGATCACGGAAGATCCAGACACATCGACAAAAATACCATTTCATTAGACATCGAATAGAAGAAGGACTCTTCATGGCAAAGAGGGTATCATCGGATGAGAACCCAGAAAATCCCCTCATGAAGGGACTGAGCAGGGTTAAGCATCTCCAGAATGCAAGGCGCATAGGGTTGAAGGATGATATTAGTTTTAGTAGTTAGATAGCTTTGAAATGTGTAAAGTGTAATTGACATTTGATGAAGAATAAAAGTTGTTTTTATTTATGATTAAAGTGTTGCTATCCTTTGTCTATCGTTTACTATCATTTCATTTTGCATGTTTTGACTTCCAGAATAATTATGTTAGTTTGGTTCATATTATTCAAATTCTCCAGATTCGGTCATATGTTGGAAGTAGATATGAATCAAGACTGTCATGGGTTTGCTTGTAGAGGTCTCAGATGTTGGACATAGCTACAACACTCATGAGTGCTCATAAGTTCTGAGTATTGGATTCAACCCACGCTTACTGGTATCACTTCATGGAATTTATCTCGAGTGATCAAGAGACGGTAATATCATATAAGTCTTCAAACCTAGAGATATGAATTGTTGCCTATGAGTTGGTTATACAGTGATTGTACAAAAATACATTGGTAACTCGATGTTATAAAACGTGCCTTTGTGTATGATTCAACAAGTAATAGAACAAGCATATGAGTCGAATTTTATCTATTCCTTCTTGGATTAGAAGCAATATTTGGCCCCCTCGATGACTTTTTGTTGACCCATGTACCCGGCCCGGTCAGAACTAAGTTGATGTGTTCAATTAATTTCTATGTCAAACAAATCAGTAATCGAGAAACAAATTGTTGGACAATAAGTAAGACATTGTTCCACTTATTTGTCCAATTGATATTTAGAACAGAGGATTATATGATCACTTATCTTAAATGGCGTATCATCATCATCATCTCAGTCTCGAGAGACCTTGAAAGAGTTACAATTGCTAATCGGTTCCTGAAGTCATTCTTGCAGTTATAGTTATTAGACTTATCCAAGTCGGAGACTATTGGATTAGGTGTCTAAGTTCATAACTATTTCTGGAATGTACTTGACCCGATTAGCATGGTCCATTTGGGTTCCATGGCATTATGCATTTGGATAGACTAAAATGAGAAAAATAACACTTAAGGTTTATTAATATATTAAATTTCTAATATATTAATAGTATTATTTAATTAGTATTGATCAAGAATTAATTTGGAATTAATTAAGTGATCAAAAGAAGACTAATTAAATATATGGGTTGATTGTGTAAATCATCCATACTTATACAGTGGGCTAATGCTTCGTGGATTATCAAGTTGGGCTAAAACCCGTAGGATGCTCCATGGTGTTTATAGAACCCATGCGTCATGGAAATCAAAAGTCATGACAATTAGGGTTTACATGGTGTAACCCTAATTGTAACACACTATATAAGCATCAATAAATAAGACAAGTGAGGGATACACGATTTCTAAGTGTTCTTCATTTCTCTCTAAGTTATTCCAAGTGCATTTGGTGTTGTGTGAGACATTTGAGGCATCACACTTTCCTCGTCAGACGAGTGAGGGGTACTGCAATCTTGGAGAAATCCCGTATGAATCTCCGGTAGTATCCCGCCAATCCCAGAAAGCTCCTAATATCTGAGGGAGATTTCGGAACCTCCCACTGCATAACCGCCTCGATTTTGGCCGGGTCGACCAAAATCCCCTCCTAGTTAAAGAGATGTCCGAGGAACAGGACCTCTTGTAACCAAAACCCACACTTCGAGAGCTTGGCGTACAGTCGCTCCTGCCTCAGGACTCCCAATAGCTTTCATAGATGCTCCTCATGCTGCTGTCGGGTCTTGGAATACACCAAGATATCTTCTATAAATACTATGACTGAGTCGTCAAGCATCGGTCTGCGGACCCGATTCATCAAGTCCATAAATATTGCTGGCGTTCTGGTGAGCCCAAACGGCATCACCACGAACTCGTAATGTCCAAAACGAGTTCAGAACGCGGTCTTTTCCACGTCCTCCTCTCTGACCCTGACCCTAAACCCGAACCGAATCCGGTCACAAAGCGCCTGGTCATCACCATTCTGAAACCCAACACAAGGTATCAGATAACTCATACGAATAATTGGGGACCAACGCTCGACAAAACCCTAGGGGTTGTGACTTCCTTGTTACGCGTATGGGTCCTGTGCTTTCAGTAGTACGGGCCCATACTACCTTCCACACCTACCCATATTTGTCCCAAGTATCATCACAAGGCCCAAAAAATACACATAATCATATCGCGCACTTAAGCCTCACTCCTAAAGGAAGGCTAAATCCCTCGAAGTCGGCGGACTCCTCCCAAACACCCTATCCACCCATGAAACATCCACCAACCCTGCAGCACTAGTGTACGCTAGCCATACATAACGCTGGACCCTATAGACTTTCGAATATTCAATCCTACCCTAAGCTCCCAATCAAACAAGAACAAAAACATCAGGCTAAATCAAACATTCTTAGGCTATAAGATCTTAATTATGTACAACCGTGATGCCTACACTAGATAACTACAGTAATGATGTCAATTTCATATAAGGAAAACCCTAGGCTAGCAGGCATCATGTATCAGGAAATTTCATCATGCAATTCCTGAACATCCCTAGCCTAGTACTAGCATGTTGTTCTAACATGTCACATAATCAAATAACTGTATGGTATTTTGGGGTTTGCTTACTGGCTCCAGCTGATCGCACACCCTACATCCTACTTTATTTATTTTGAAAACCAATTTCTTAAAACATTTTTTGAAAACCCTTCCTTGATTTGAGACCGGATTCACACGAATGGTCCTCCAATTCACTAAAACCAAGGCTCTGATACCAACTTGTAACATCCAAAATTTTAAAACCAATTTAAACTTTTTAAAACCTATCAAGTTCATCAAAATATTGATTATCAAAATATTGATTATCAAAATATTGATTATCAAAATATTGATTATCAGAGTTTTTCCCAGAAACATAAACACAATAGGAGGAGTTGTACAATCACGCCTTGACCTTGCCTCGATCTCCTGATGTACCTGAAACAATAAACTGAAACTGTAACACCGAAATCTTAGTGAGTTACCCCCAAAATACTGATACACATACAATCCACATAGCAATATCAACATTAACATATCATATCAATCAAAACAGAACAACATGCACTGGGTCCACAGCTTTACAAGCTGGACTATCCCCCGGGCCCTCAATACGAGTCTGGAATGCCTACCGGGCCCTCAGCTCGTATCTGGAATGCCACCGAGCCTTTAGTACGAGTCTGGAATGCCTATCGGGCCCTCAGCTTATATCTGGAATACTCCTGAGTCCTTAGTATGAGTCTGGAATGCCTATTGGGCCCTCAGCTAATATCTGGAATACTCTAAGGTTTGTTGGCTACCGTACGGAGCAGTACAACCTCAACCCATCCCACATAACATGTCGACATCTAATAGATAAATGCACATACATGTAATCAATCAGTATCACATGTAGTCCTACAGACCTACCAAGCTACAATATCAACTCGCATGCATCACTAACTCAAAATAAACATATCTGTAACTACTAGGATATCAAATCCAATGGGCCGGCCTTGGTGCCTTAGACCCCTTAGTATAGTGAGGATAACTCGCCTCGCAACTGACTTCAGAAAACTAGAAAGCTTCAACTCCCGGATCACCAACACGAACTGCACTACCTATAATTTCCATACAACCCTTTTTCATAAGTTTCCAAATTATCGGAATACCCTCAGAAGTCATCTGGTCCACTCTTGGTCAAAGTCAACGCCCACAGTCAAAGTCAACAGTCAATGTTGACTCGACTCGTCGAGTGCAGTTCAGCGACTCGTCGAGTCCTTCCTGAACTAAAGAAGTCGTGAAATCCTTGATTGGCTCGTCGAATCCTCCTTTAACTCGCCGAGCTCATACGTGTCCACAAATCGGGGGAACTTTAGTCGACTCGCCGAGTTTTCTAACGACTCGTTGCGTTCAAGGCAAACTTCAACGAACTCGTCGAGTTCACGGCCAAATTCATCGGGCTCACCGAGTTGTTCCTCCAACTCGCCGAGTCCTCGCAGACCTCCATCCATGCAGTCGCTTTTTAAGCCACGCAAGACTCCAAATTACAGATCCAAGCCTCTAAGGTATGATTATCATGTAAAGTTGCAAAGTTTACGCACATGCAAGGTTCTAAAGGCTCTAAATGACCAATCTATGCTTCCAAATGAGTTTTACACCTTGGGAGAGTCTCATTCTTGCACAAGCTGGAAACTTTATGTAATAAGAAGCCCAAAGAAGCTCAGTTCTGAAGTTACAACTTCAGATCTGAGGTTGCAAAGAAGAGTAGCTTCCAAACATACTATGAAAACCCTAGAAGTTGCCGAATAGAATGAATGAGGTTAGGGTAACGATTTATACCTTCCAGAAGATGCTAACCACAGTAGATCTTAGGTCCTTCAAGCTCCTTACTTCTGAATGCTTGGTCTCCAAGAATTTCTCCTTCAAGCTTAAAAATGCACAAGATAAGCTCACACACACGATTTGAACCTTAGAGGGACTGGAGGCAGTGAAGGGGAGGCCAGTGGGTGGCCAATGATCCTTTAAATACGGTGAAATGCCCCGAAATTTAGGGTTTCATCTGCTAGCTCCTACTCGTCGAGTCCCTTTGTGGACTTGACGAGTAAATCACTAAATTCGTGATCCTCCCTTGCTGCTACCCAACGAGTAGGGCAGCCTTAACTCGTCGAGTAGGACTTAAAACTAAAGAAATTCTTTATTTAAATTCATACCTGAGAATCGGGGGTTACAATTCTCCCCTACTTGAACTAGACTTCGCCCTCGAAGTCCTCTGGAATAAACAACGCTGGGTAGTGCTCGCACATCTCTGCCTCCGGCTCCCATGTCCACTCGGATCCCCTCCAATGTTCCCACTGCACCTTCACCAAAGGTATTTCCTTGTTCCGCAAAATCTTCTTCTTCCTTTCCAAGACGGCCACAGGCCTCTCCACGTAGTTCAGGCGCTCATCGACCTTAACATCATCCAGCGATACTACCGCCTCTTGGTCCGTGATGCACTTCCGTAACTACGAAACACGGAACGTGTTGTGAATCCGGCTAAGCTCCTCCGGAAGCTCAAGCGTATAAGCCACTTTGTCAACCATGGCGATGATCCTGAATGGCCCAATATATCGAGGGCCTAATTTTCCCCTCTTCTTGAAGCGGATCACACCCTACCAGGGCGAGACCTTCAGAAGTACCATGTCACCTACCTAGAATTCCAACTCAGATCGGCGTCTGTCGGCGTAACTTTTCTGCCGACTCTGAGCTGTCTGCAATCGCTGTCTGATCTGCTGAATCTTCTCAGTAGTCTGCAAGACCACCTCCGTCCGACCCATTACCCTGTGACCCACCTCGCCCCAACAAACCGGGGTGCGACACCCCCGCCCGTACAACAGCTCAGATGGCGGGGCGCGAAGACTAGAATGATAGTTGTTGTTGTAGGCGAACTCCGCAAGTGGTAGGTGAGAGTCCCAACTCCCACCGAAGTCGATGACACACGCCCTCAACATATCCTCGATGGTCTGAATGGTCCGCTCGCTCTGGCCGTCTGTCTGCGGGTGGAATGCTATGCTGAAGTGCAATCGCGTGCCCAGCTCCTCGTGAAAATTTTTCCAGAAGCGGGAGGTAAACCTGACATCCCGATCAAAGACAATGGAAGCGGGAATCCCATGGCGAGACACGATCTCGCGAACATACACTTTGGCCAACTTCTTGGCCGACGAACCCTCCCGTATGGCCAAGAAATGGGCGCTCTTGGTCAATCGATCCACGATGACCCAAATGGCGTCAAACCCCTTCATTGTCCTTGGTAGCTTTGTGATAAAATCCATCGTGATCTATTCCCATTTACACAAGGGAATCTCCAGGGGCTGCAGCTTGCCATGCGTCCTCTGATGCTCCGCCTTGACCATCCTACAGGTCAAGCACCTCTCTACGTACCAAGCAATCTCGCACTTCATACACGGCCACCAATAGCTCAAACTCAAATCCCGGTACATCTTGGTGGCCCCCGGGTGAATGGAGAAGTGAGACTTATGAGCCTCCTCCATAACCATTTACCTAACCCCACCAGACATCAGAACCCAAACCCGACCGCATCGAGTCAGTAATCCCCGACTATCCTGCACGAACCTGGTGTTCTCACATTTGATCCTCTCCAGCATTAAATTCTCCGGTCGCATGCACTCTATCTGGGCATCTCTGATCAAACTCACAAGCGGGGAATCCACTGCTATTCTCATACATATCGCGAGGATGGAAGACCCATCCGACTTGCGGCTCAATGCATCCGCAACCACATTCGCATTACCCGAGTGGTAAAGGATCTCGCAATCGTAGTCCTTGACTACATCCAGCCACCTGCGTTGCCTCATGTTCAGGTTCGACTGACCCATGATATGTCTCAAGCTCTTGTGATCCGTATAAATGGACAGCGGACCCCATAAAGGTAACGTCTCCATATCTTGAGGGCGAACACCATCGCCCCCAGCTCTAAGTCATTCGCAAGGTATCTCGTCTCATGCGGCTTCAGCTGCCGCGATGTGTAGGCTATCACTCGTCCTCTCTGTATGAGGACCACCCCTAAACCTATGATGGATGCATCACAGAACACCATGAAATCCTCAACCCCCTCCGGTAGTGTCAAACGCTGACGGAGGGTCTCAAACGCCCTCTGCTGCTCGGGGCCCCACCGGAAATCCACCCCTTTTCCTCGTCAGACGAGTGAGGGGGTACTACAATCTTGGAGAAATCCCATATGAATCCCCGGTAGTATCCCTCCAATCCCAAAAAGCTCTTAATATTTGAGGGAGATTTCGGAACCTCCCACTGCATAACTGCCTCGATTTTGGACGGTTCGACCAAAATCCCCTCCTAGTTAACGAGATGTCCGAGGAACTGGACCTCTCATAACCAAAACTCACACTTCGAGAACTTGGCGTACAGCCGTTCCCGCCTCATGACACCCAAAAGCTCTCGTAGATGCTCCTCATGCTGCTCTCGAGTCTTGGAATACACCAAGATATCATCTATAAATACTATAACCGAGTGGTCAACCATCGGTCTGCGGACCCGATTCATCAAGTCTATAAATACTGTTGGCACGTTGGTGAGCCCAAACGGCATCACCACGAACTCGTAATGTCCAAAACGAGTTCGGAACGCGGTCTTTTCCACGTCCTCCTCTCTGACCCTGACCCTAAACCCGAACCGGATCCGGTCACAAAGCGCCTGGTCATCACCATTCTGAAACCCAACACAAGGTATCAGATAAATCATACGAATAATTGGGGACCAACCCCCGACAAAACCCTAGGGGTTATGACTTCCTTGTTACGCGTATGGGTCCTGTGCTTTCAGTAGTACGGGCCCATACTACCTACCACACCTACCCATATTTGTCCCAAGTATCATCATAAGGCCCAAACAATACACATAATCATATCGAGCACTCAAGACTCACTCCTAAAGGAAGGCTAAATGCCTCGAAGTCGGCGGACTCCTACCGAACAACCTATCCACCCACGAAACTTCCACCAACCTTGCAGCACTAGTGTACGCTAGCAATACATAACGCTAGACCCTATAGACTTTAGAATATTGAATCCTACCCTAAGCTCCCAATCAAACAAGAACAGAACATCAGGCTAAATCAAACATTCTCAGGCTATAAGATCTTAATTATGTACAACCATGATGCCTACACTAGATAATTATAGTAATGATGTCAATTTCATATAAGGAAAACCCTAGGCTAGCAAGCATCATGTATCAGCCAATTCTATCATGCAATTCCTGAAGATCCCTAGCCTAGTACTAGCATGTTGTTCTAACATGTCACATAATCAAATAACTGTATGGTATTTTGGGGTTTGCTTACTGGCTCCGGCTGATCGCACACCCTGCATCCTCCTTTCTTTTTTTTGAAAAACCAATTTCTTAAAACATTTTTTGAAAACCCTTCCTTGATTTGAGACTGGATGCATACGAATGTTCCTCCAATTCACTCAAACCAAGGCTCTAATACCAACTTGTAACATCCAAAATTTTCAAACCAATTTAAACTTTTTAAAACCTATCAAGTTCATCAAAACAGTCCCAAAAAACATAAACACAATAGGAGGAGTTGTATGATCACGCCTTGGCCTTGCCTCGATCCACTAATGTACCTGAAACAATAAACTAAAACTATCAGCCCGAAAGCTTAGTGAGTTACCCCCAAAATACTGATACACATACAATCCACATAGCAATATCAACATTAACATATCATATCAAGCCCTCAGTACCAGTCTGGAATGCCTACTGGGCCCTCAGCTCGTATCTGGAATGCCACCGAGCCCTCAGTACGAGTCTGGAATGCCTATCGGGCCTTCAGCTCATATCTAGAATACTCTCGAATCCTCAGTATGAGTCTGGAATGCCTACCGGGCCTTCAGCTCATATCTGGAATACTCTACGGTTTGTTGGCTACCGCACGGAGCAGTACAACCTCAACCCATCCCACATAACATGTCGACATCTAATAGATAAATGCACATACATGTAATCAATCTGTATCACAGGTAGTCCTACAGACCTACCAAACTAGAATATCAACTGGCATGCATCACTAACTCAAACTCAACATATCAGTAACTACTAGGATATCAAATTCAATGGGCCGGCCTTGGTGCCTTAGACCCCTTAGTATAGTGAGGATAACTCACCTCACAACTGACGTCAGAAAACTAGAAAGCTTCAACTCCCGGATCACCAACACGAACTGCACTACCTATAATTTCCATACAACCCTTTTTCATAAGTTTCCAAATTATCAGAATACCCTCCAAAGTCATCTGGTCCACTCTTGGTCAAAGTCAACGCCCACAGTCAAAGTCAATAGTCCATGTTGACTCGACTCGTCGAGTGCAGTTCAACGACTCGCCGAGTCCTTCCTGACCTCAAGAAGTCGTGAAATCCTTGATTGGCTCGTCGAGTCCTCCTTTAACTCGCTGAGCTCATACATGTCCAAGAATCGGGGGAACTTTAGTCGACTCACCAAGTTTTCTAACGACTCGTCGCATTCAAGGCAAACTTCAACGGACTCTTTTATTTGTTCATCAACTCGTCGAGTTCACGACCAAATTCATTGGGCTCGCCGAGTTGTTCATCCAACTCGCCGAGTTGACGGCCAAATTCATTGGGCTCGCTGAGTTGTTCCTCCAACTCGCCGAGTCCTTGAAGACCTCCATCCATGCAGACGCTTTTTAAGCCATGGCAACGCTCCAGATTACAAATCTAAGCCTCTAAGGGATGATTATCACGTAAAGTTGCAAACTTTACGCACATGGAAGGTTCTAAAGGCTCTAAATGACCAATCTATGCTGCCCAAGGAGTTTTACACCTTGGGAGAGTCTCATTCTTGCACAAGCTGGAAACTTTATGTACTAAGAAGCCCAAAGGAGCTCAGTTCTGTAGTTAAAACTTCATATCTAAGGTTGCAAAGAAGAGTAGCTTCCAAACATACCATGAAAACCCTAGAGGTTGCCCAATAGAATGAATGAGGTTAGGGTAACGATTTATACCTTCCAGAAGATGCTAACCACAGTAGATATTAGGTCCTTCAATCTCCTTGCTTCTGAATGCTTGGTCTCCAAGCTCTTTTCTCTCCAAGAATTTCTCCTTCAAGCTTAAAATGCACAATATGAGCTCACACACACGATTTGAACTTTAGAGGGACAAGAGGCAGTGAAGGGGAGGCCAGGGGTGGCCAATGATCCTTTAAATAGGGTGAAATGCCCTGAAATTTAGGGTTTCATCTGCCAACTCCTACTCGTCGAGTCCCTTTGTGGACTCGGCGAGTAGATCACTAAATTCGCGATCCCACCTTGCTGATACTCGACGAGTAGGGCAGCCTTAACTCATCGAGTAGGACTTAAAACTAAAGAAATTCTTTATTTAAATCCATACCTGAAAATCTGGGTGTTACAGCTAGATAGGATATAAACCTTGGAAAAACAAATTTTCCATGTATCATAGATAAAACATAGATCCAAGGTTTCTAGGGTTGCATGTACATTGTAGGAGTGTTAGAATGCTCAAAACCCTTCGGTTTTCACATTTGGTCCTTTGTACTTTGAATTTTCAAAATAACATGGATATGTATTGGGATTTTTATATTTACTATGGTTGATGATATGAAAATTAAAGTTTAAAAATTTTATGAAAATTGGGCTGTTACACTTTGTCAGCTAGACTCTTAGCCGGGGTTACGTTGTGCGACCATGTATGAGGTTGCCTGTTAAGCAATTGGTCAGTGATTCTTCATCCCGGTTTAATTATAGGACAATATGGAACCAGGAGATCTCGGATAGATCGAAGATGCAAATTTTTGGTTATCAGGGGGTGAATTCTATATTAGTATGGCACCAATGGTTAAAACTCGCTTCGGAGGTCGCCTTGTTTTCAGGTACAATTTTATGGGCATCGTGTAACAACGTAAATTTTCAAAATAATTTTTCATTTTTAAAACATTCATTCATTCATAAAATAATGTCAAACATATAGTATCAAATAATATTGTCACAAAACATCTCCCCAGAATCTCTACAAAAACTCCAATGCGTGTGTGTACGAATCATGCCGGCGTCTTTCCGCGCTCATCACTAGTACCTGAAACACATAACACAACATTTGTCAGCATAAACGCTTAGTGAGTTCCCCAAAATACCACATACAGCACATACGCCACTCGAGGCTATAATACAACCCTCCGGTCGATGTGTCTCAGCGGGACCCTCCAGTCCCGTAACTCGTTGGACCCTTAGGTCTGGTCATAGCTCGTTGGACCCTCCGGCCCGGTCTATATCATCATACAACATACAAATATCACATAGCACATAATCTCATACATAACACATAAGACCCTCTGGTCATCGCATAGTACCACTCTAGGTAATGTATAGTGAGAAGACTCACCTCGATGTCTCGGTAAGTATCTGACTCGGAAGAAATGTGATCTAGCCTCCGCCTAATCACATAAAGTAAATACCCCCATACATACAACTGTACTCAACCCTAAAAGTCAACAAAGTCAACGGTCAAACTTGACTCGACTCGGCGAGTGCACAAGGGCGACTTGGCGAGTCTACACATGTCCACTAACTCTCTTAGACCCTCTCTTGGCACGTCGAGCACTTCCCTGGACTCGACGAGTTCCACCTGGCATGAATCGCGGGGCCACCCCGACTCAACTCACCGAGTCTCAAGAACAACTCGGCAAGTTCCAACTTGAACTCACACCCCTCACTCTCCCTGACTCACCGAGTCATTCCCCCAACTCAACAAGTCCACTCACTGAGTGATTCACGGGCAACCTTCATACTACTCGCCGAATCTGTTCTTCGGACTCGGCGAGTCCATGCCATGCACAAACTCAAAATAACTTCTGAGGTCAGATCTATTCCATACAATCATAGATCTGGCCTCCCCAAGCATGATAATCACGTAAAGTTCGGACCTTGACATACTTATAACATAGAAATGGTCCAAAATTGTGATTTAGCCCCAAAAATGACATTCCAAGCTCATGACTCCCAAAATGACTCATAAAACTCCAAGGGTTAAGGTCTCTGGACCTCTTTGGGTCCAGATCCAGAACACAAACTCGAGAAGGGACCAAATACACCACTTAATCAACCTCTAAAAGGGTTAGAAAACCCTAACACTAATAATCAACACCAAAACTGAAGAAGGTCCGAGAATAATACCTCAATGCAATCTCTATAAGCTCAAAACCAGCAAAGTCGCACCTCCTTCAGTCTCCTCTTGCCTTGAACACTTCCTTCTTGCAAAAACACCCACCAAAGCTCAAGATTGGCCTCTCCTTCCTCACAAACGCTCTAGATCTCTTTAGGGTTTCTCTCTGGGGGTTGGTGGCCGCAAATGACGGCCATAAGGTCCTTTAAATAGGTGTCAAACCCTGGAAATTAGGTTTTCATTAAACAGCGTGGACTCGCCGAGTCCACTCATGAACTCTCCGAGTCCAGCTGTGAACTCGCATCCAAATCCGTGACCATACTTGGGGAGTCTAGACGCCAACTCGTCGAGTTCCCCAACAAAACCCAAAAATAAAGGAACAAAATATCATACCTGGGAATCCGGGTGTTACAATTCTCCTCCACTAGAATCAGACTTCGCCCTCGAAGTCTCACTCTGCAAACAACTCCAGATGCTGCTCCCGCATCTCACACTCCGGTTCCCAAGTCAACTCTGATCTTTTCCGATGCTACCACTGGACCTGCACCAGTGGCACTTCTTTGTTCTTCAAAACCTTGATCTTCCGATCCCTGATCGTCACCGGTCTCTCGGCATAATTCAGGCTCGCATCCACCTGAATATCTTTTAATGGCAGCACTGCCGACTCGTCGGCTATACACTTTCGCAACTACAACACGTGGAAAGTGTCATGAATCTGACCCAACTCGGCTGGTAACTCCAAACGATAGGCTACCCTGCCTACCCTCGTGATCACCCTAAAAGGACCAATATATCGGGGCCCCAACTTGCCCTCTTCCTGAATTAGATCACTCCTTTCCAAGGAGAGACCTTCAGGAGCACGAAGTCGCCGACCTGAAACTCGAGCTCGGACCGGCGTCTGTCCGCATAACTCTTTTGATGACTCTGAGCGATCAACAACCTCTGTCTGACCTGCTGGATCTGCTCTATCGTCTGAAGCACAATCTCGGTGCTGCCCATCACACGCTGCCCTACTTCTCCCCAGCAGATAGGGGTTCGACACCTCCTTCCATACAATAGCTCAAAGGGCGGCATGCCAATGCTCGAATGATGGTTGTTGTTATAAGAAAACTCCGCCAAGGGAAAATTCGTGTCCCAACTCCCGCCGAAATCCAACACACATGCCCGGAGCATGTCCTCGAGCGTCTGAATCGTCCGTTCACTCTGCCCGTCAGTCTGTGGGTGGTATGCGGTACTAAAATGCAGTTTCGTACCCAATTCCTCATGAAACTTCTTCCAGAATCTGGAAGTGAAACGTACATCTCGATCTGAGACAACCGAGATCGGCACTCCATGCCGCGATACCACCTCTCTCACGTACATCTCCGCCAACTTCTCCGCGGAAGAGCTCTCACTGATGGCCAAGAAGTGAGCACTCTTCGTCAACCTGTACACAATCACCTAAATTGCATCGACACCACTCGCGGTCCTTGGCAATTTAGTGATGAAATCCATGTTAATCTGTTCCCGTTTCCATTCGGGAATTGCTAATGGTTGCAGCTTACCATGTGGACGCTGGTGCTCGGCCTTCACCCTGCGACAGGTCAAGCACCTCTCTACAAACCATGCGACATCACTCTTCATACAGGGCCACCAATACTCCTTTTTTAGGTCCAAAAACATCTTCGTGGCCCCGGGATGGATCGTGAATTTCGATCGATGAGCCTCTTCCATCAAAATGGTACGCGTTTCGCCCACAGACGATACCCAAATCCGGACCTGAAATGTCATAAGCCCCCGGCTATTGGTAACAAATTCCGATACCAGCCCGACAACTCGCTCCCTCTTCTGGCTCTCTGGCTTCACAGCCTCAGCCTGGGCCCCACGAATAGCATCCAACACCGGGGTCATCACTGACAATCTCAAACAAACGTCTCGAATTGGGGCGCCCTCCGCCCTATGGCTCAAAGCGTCGGCTACCACATTAGCCTTGCCCGGGTGGTACAGGATCTCACAATCATAATCCTTGACCACGTCCAACCACCTCCTCTGGTGCATATTCAGGTTGGGCTGATCCATCAAATACTTCAAGCTCTTATGGTCCGTGTATATCGTACACCGAACCCCATACAAATAATGTCGCCAGATCTTGAGAGCGAACACTACCGCTCCCAGCTCCAAATCATGAGTGTCATATCTCGACTCATGAGGCTTAAGCTGTCTCGATGCATATGCAATCACATGCCCCCTATGCATAAGAATTGCTCCCAATCCGGATATCGATGCATCACAATAAACCACAAAATCTTCCATCCCTTCAGGAAGAGCTAATAATGGTGTTTCGCATAATTTCTGGCGAAGTGTCTCGAACGAGGTCTGCTGCTCCGGACCCCAGGAAAACGCAACACCCTTCCGGGTCAGCATGGTGAGTGGCACGGAGATCTTAGAGAAATCCTTAATAAATCTTCGATAATAGTCGGCCAAACCCAGAAAACTCCTGATCTCGGTGGGTGACCTCGGCACCTCCCATCTCATGACTGCCTCAATCTTGGCCGAGTCGACCAATATCCCATCCTGGTTAACGAGGTGTCCCAGAAACTGAACCTCTCATAGCCACAACTCACATTTGGAGAACTTGGCATAAAGCCTCTCCGATCTCAGAATTCCGAGGATCTCCCTCAAATGCTCCTCATGCTGCTCTCTGGATCTCGAATACACCATAATGTCGTCGATGAACACAATCACTGAGCGATCCAACATCGGTTTGCACACCCTGTTCATTAGATCCATGAACACCGCAGGTGCGTTGGTGAATTTGAAAGGCATCACCACGAACTCATAATGCCCATAACGAGTCCGGAATGCTGTCTTCTGGACGTCCTCCTCCCGCACCCTCACCTAATAATACCCAGACCTCAAATCGATCTTGGAGAACCAAGATGCTCCCTGCAACTGATCAAACAAATCATCGGTCCTCGGTAATGAGTAACAGTTCTTGACCGTTAGCTTATTCAGTTCACGATAATCAATGCACATCCGGAGCGAGCCATCCTTCTTCTTGACAAAAAGGATAGGCGCCCCCCATGGCGAACTGCTCGGCCTGATAAACCCCTTCCCCAGCAGCTCCTGAAGCTGCGAGGATAACTCCTGCATCTCCGGAGGCGCAAGGCGATAAGGCGCCTTAGCGATAGGTGCAGCTCCTGGAACCAACTCAATACCGAACTCTACCTGCCTCTCCGGAGGCACACCCGACAATTCCTCTGGAAACACATCCGGAAACTCACACACTATCGGAACCTCATCAACCGACTTCGGTCTCTCTGAAACAACCCTTGCATCCATCACATATGCCACAAATCCTCTACAGCCCTACTGTAGACTCTGTCTCGCTCTGGCGGCCGAACAAAATGCTGACCCCGCACGGGTACCTTCGTCGTGCACTGTAAGAACTCCCCCACTAGGGTCTCGAATCGTCACCAACTGACGCTCGTAGTCTATCATAGCTCCATATCGGATCAACCAAACCATACCCACTATAACACACACGTCCCCCATCGCGATCGGAACTAGAACTATCGGGAACTCCACACCGAAGATCTCAATGACACATCCTCGAATTACATCCGAAGCATACACTGCTCGCTCATCAGCTATGGAAACTCGTAGAGGCCGATCCAACGCCTCTCGACGGACACTAATATGCTGACTAAATGCTATGGAAACACACGACCGACTCGCACCCGAGTCAAATAATACAAACGCAGGCACAAAACTCACAAGAAAAGTACCTACGCATATCATCATATAAGCATAAAAACTCAACTCAAATAAAAGATGAAAAGAGAATACATACCAGCCACAACATCGGGCACCGTGCGGACCTCCTCCGCGGTCAACTGAAATGCCCTCCCACGAGCCTTCGGGGCCTCGACCTTCACCGGCCGAACCTCGATAGTCCTAGCAGTAGGCACAGATCCCTGTGCTGATCCCTAAAGAAGCTGCGGGCACTCGGCCTTCCGATGGTCGGTCTGGTTGCAATGAAAGCAAACCGAGAATCCCTTGGGGCAGTCCCTCGCGATATGCCCCTCCTTCCCACACTTGTAGCATACCCTAGCCCTGCACGACCCCTCGTGACTCTTACCGCACTTCCTACAAGTGCGGCCCTTCGTGCCTCCAGATCTCGAATCAGCGGGTCTAGCCCACTTGGCTCCTGGTTGAGACTAAGTCGGCCGCTGATCCATCCTTTGAGACTCAGCCTCCTCCCTGGCCTGAGTCTCCAACTCGATCTCCTTCTTCCGGGCATTTGCTTGGAGCTCAGCAAATGTCCGGTAAGTTGAGTTCGCCACGAACTCCTAAATATCTCTCCTCAGCACACTCAGATAACGGCTCATACGAGCCTACTCAGACGACACCTGCTCAGGGCAAAACATCGCCCGCTCATGAAACTTCCTGGTGATGATTGCCACAGAATCAATACCCTGCTTGAGGGTCAAGAACTCCTGAATCAACCATTCCCTCTCTACTGTGGGAACATACTCCTCTCTGAACATAGCGGTGAACCTCTCCCAGGTCACCTCAGAAATCTCAGCCAAAGTGAAGATCGCCGTCACGAACTTCCACTAATCCTTCGCTCCCAAGCGGAGCTGGTTTAAGGCGAACTGAACCCTCAAGTGCTCTGGACAAGAGCACGTATAGAAACATCCTTCGATGTCAGAGATCCACCTCATAGCGGCAATCGGGTCTTGCGTCCCGTCGAACTCTGGTGGCTTCGTGTTGCTAAACTCCCGGAACAACAACGAGTCACCTCCCTGAGGTCTGGCAGCAACAACAGCAGCAGTAGCTGCAACTATAGCAGCCTCAATCAATGTCGCGTACCGCTCATCAAAAGTCTCAATCAACGTGGTCTTGATCTCTCCAAACATCTCGGGAATCCCAGCCCGGATGGCAGCAGCAACCTCCTCATGAATCAGTTGACAGATCTCCTCGTCGTTGACACCACTGCTCTCAGGTGTGTGTCGAGTCCCAACCATGATGCTTCTAAAATGCAACAAAAATTATCAGAGACTCGATCGAGCACACTCATACTCGATGACACAACCCTACTTGTCCTCCGTTGTCCAAAAGATTCTTACTTGGAATGCCCATTGATCCGGTGTCTTCAGTAGTACGGGCCCAATACTACTGACCACACCGCATCAGTATTCACTCGAAGTCCTCCTCCTTAGATCTTGGATCACAAGTACTCTACTCTCAAAGCATCTCAGCAGCAGAAATCTCCTAGGCTAAGGCATCACAAATCAGGCCACTCTAGTCCTAATATGTATACCTAGCCTACTCTAGCATGCATAACATAACATATCTCATAACACATAATGTAAGGGTACTTTTAGGGATTCACCGTTCGGGCGCTGGCTGATTGTACACACGGCTCTACTCTGTTGGTCTCAAAACTCTTTTTACTCTTTTCAAAAATTTTACTTCATTAGCAAAATTTTCTTAAATCCTCAGTTTGAGTTCAGATACGCCCGAAGATGCATCCGAATCCCTTAAACCAAGGCTCTGATACCAACTTGTAACAACGTAAATTTTCAAAATAATTTTTCATTTTTAAAACATTCATTCATTCATTAAATAATGTCAAACATATTGTATCAAATATTATTGTCACAAAACATCTCCCCAGAATCTCTACAAAAACTCCAATGCGTGTGTGTACGAATCATGTCGACGCCTTCCCGCGTGCATCACTAGTACCTGAAACACATAACACAACAACTGTAAGCATAAACGCTTAGTGAGTTCCCCAAAATACAACATACAACACATACACCACTCGAGGCTATAATACGACCCTCCAGTCGATGTGTCTCAGCGGGACCCTCCAGTCCCATAACTCGTTAGACCCTTAGGTCCGGTCATAGCTCATTGTACCCTCCGGCCCGGTCTATATCATCATACAACATACAAATATCACATAGCACATAATCTCATACATAACACATAAGACCCTCTGGTCATCGCATAGTACCACTCTAGGTAATGGATAGTGAGAAGACTCACCTCGATGTCTCGGTAAGTATCTGACTCGGAAGAAATGTGATCTAGCCTCCGCCTAATCACATAAAGTAAATACCCCCATAAATACAAATGTACTCAACCCTAAAAGTCAACAAGGTCAACGGTCAAACTTGACCCGACTCGGCGAGTGCACAAGGGCGACTCGGCGAGTCTACACTTGTCCACTGACTCTCTTAGACCCTCTCTTGGCACGTCGAGCACTTCCCTGGACTCGACGAGTTCCACCTGGCATTAATCGCGGGGCCACCCCGACTCAACTCGTCGAGTCTCAAGAACAACTCGGCGAGTTCCAACTTGAACTCAGACCCCTGACTCTCCCTTACTCACCGAGTCATTCCCCCAACTCGACAAGTCCACTCACTGAGTGATTCACGGGCAACCTTCATACTACTCGCCAAATCTGTTCTTCGGACTCGGCGAGTCCATGCCATGCGCAAACTCAAAATAACTTTTGAGGTCAGATCTATTCCATACAATCACAGATCTGGCCTCCCCAAGCATGATAATCACGTAAAGTTCGGACCTTGACATACTTATAACATAGAAATGGTCCAAAATGGTGATCTAGCCCCAAAAATGACATTCCAAGCTCATGACTCCCAAAATGACTCATAAAGCTCCAAGGGTTAAGGTGTCTGGACATCTTTGGGTCCAGATCCAGAAGACAAACTCGAGAAGGGACCAAATACACCACTTAATCAACCTCTAAAAGGGTTAGAAAACCCTAACACTAACAATCAACACCAAAACTGAAGAAGGTCCGAGAATAATACCTCAATGCAATCTCTATGAGCTCAAAACCAACAAAGTCGCACCTCCTTCGGTCTCCTCTTGCCTTGAACACTTCGTTCTTGCAAAAACACCCGCCAAAGCTCAAGATTGGCCTCTCCTTCCTCACAAATGCTCTAGATCTCTTTAGGGTTTCTCTCTGGGGGTTGGTGGCCGCAAATGACGGCCATAAGGTCCTTTAAATAGGTCTCAAACCCTGGAAATTAGGTTTTCATTAAACAGCGTGGACTCGCCGAGTCCACTCATGAACTCGCCGAGTCCAGCTCTGAACTCGCATCCAAATCCACGACCATACTTGGGGAGTCTAGACGCCAACTCGTCGAGTTCCCACACAAAACCCAAAAATAAAGGAACAAAATATCATACCTGGGAATCCGGGTGTTACACATCGGTGAATGGTCATGGATTTTGTTTTTCTAGTTATTGGTGATATAATTTAGTTTTGAAGGGGTATGTTCATTTCTGGTTGTGGAGTGGAGTCATTATGGATGTGGTTTGGAATGGTTCTGTCTGTCGTGAAGTCAGCCATGGTTTAGGGTTTTAGTTTTCGGGCAAAGCAGTTGGGTTTTCTTTCGTTGGCTGAGGATAGAGTGTTAAGGTTCATTTCTTTATTAGGATAAGTGATTTCTGATAAGATTGGACTTGATGGCATTGTTAGAAGGTGGTCGTCTATATGAGATGACTTCTTAGTTCTAATCAAAATTTAGGAAGTTTGGGAACAGTTGACTTGTGTGGCAGAGCAAGTATTAAGGAATGATTTCCAGGATGAAATATAATTTAAGTGGGGGAGAGTTGTAACACTTGTGTTCCAGATTGGGTTAACTTACTATTTATCAAGGACCAAATATGGGGTTATGGGAAAAACTTTGTGCCATGACGTGGTGTAAGGATGCCCACGACGTGGCATAGATTAAATGGAACACATGTTTTTGATGAGTGACACAGTGTGACAGTAGGTTGGCCACGACGTGGCAGCTGTTCTAGCCCAAGCACGAAATTTTAGGGTTTCCTACCATATTTAAGCAACATTTCCAAAGGATTAGGGTATCCTCTTCAGCCTCCAACCCTCTACCTCAAACCCTAGCCTCCCTTAGAGAGTTTTGGTTCATTTTGGTATTATTGATGCCTTGAAGAAGAAGAAGAAGAAGAAGAAGAAGGTGTTTTGGTGCATTGGTCCAACAACCAAACTTCATCATCACCATCTTAAGCATATTTTGGACCCTTGTGAGTATTAAAGTTCCAAGCTTTCTAGTTTATATATGTGGTGTGTGGTATTTTGGGGAACTCAATAAGCTTTGTGTTTACGATTTGTGGTTTAATATTTTCCGGATACTTCCAGTTTCAAAAGGAATGACCCGAATTAACTGCACAACATTCATTGATGGCTTCACGACACTAATTATATTTATTTTACTCTGATGTTCGGAAAATACAATTTACCCCGATTGGTTTTAGAACAAATGAATGTATGAATATAATGGTTTTAAATGAAAATTTTTATTGATATTTTCAGGACGTTACATTTTAATATCATAAAATATGAATATAATATATTGGTTTAAATTCAGACCTACCTTAATTGGATCTTATTTTAAAGTTCTTATAGATGGTTTATAATCTCTGTAAAACCCCATTTTTAAGCAACACCCACGTAAATTGATCGAGACACTTTCATACGCATTCAAACGACTGCTTCAAACTTCAAATTAAATTGACAAAATTAATTTTATGAAAATTAATATTAGTTAACAGAAAATACAACAATATGCAAAATAATACGAGTTATTCCTGGTATTTCTTGGCATTTATGAACATAACATTTCACTCAAGTCGTTGCATTCTAGAACAATTCTTCACATTCTGGACTAGTCTTTCCCATTTTGGAAATCAATTCTTGAATCATGTATATTACTTGATATTTCAGGATGTATTTCTAAGAGTATTTTAAGCTACGAACATGTGAATAATACGTTTAGTGACAAATCTAACCAAAAAAAAAAAATACATGATATATGAAATTTCAAACATGTTTTATGCATTTTGGAGATGATCTTAACATTACATTCTTTATTTCTACTCCGAAATATCTCATTTCGATGTAGACAGTTAGTTTGCCAAATTAAAAGTAAAATGGATAATTTTCTTTAAAATTGCTAAACATATGATTCGCTAATCAATTTCTCAATATGTAGTTAATTGTTAGAATTATAAAAGAAAAAACTCCTTGAATCTTTTCGAACTCGTATTAAAGGATATAACTTAAGTTGGCTGTTAACTTTTTTTAATTGTTATTCATTTACAGTTGATTTTAATCAATTGCTAATTATGTTTTGTTGGGTTAGTATGTGTATGTGTATATAATATAGGGGTTAAGTGACAAATGGGGGGCACACGTGCACGAAGAGGGGCCCATGGGTTCCAAGGGAAAGAACATGAATATGAATATATGATGATGGTGATGATGATCATGTGGAGAAGAGCGCGTGGCAGTGTGGAGCGCGTGTGGCAGTTGAAAGAGGGTTTTCCATTCACGAGGAAAAGCATACTCTCCTCCTCACACTCTTTCGGTCTTCAGTCAACGACTCAAAAGCCGCTTTTCCCACGAGGATGAGATACGCTATGACTTGTTGCTAAAAAGAAATCAAGAAAATCTAAGTTTTTGTATAAAGAAAACAAACTTTTAATTATTTTGATTGTAAACAAAATAATTAAAATCATTTCTCTTATCGAAAAAATAAGAAATTGTGTCGCAAGAGTTGCATAATCGTTCAAAACAAGCTCACAATAAAACTGCTTATTCTATTTTGATATATGTCTTTATTTATGAATCTTTATTATAAATAAATCAAACTTAAATATTTTTAATAAAACAACTTTGACTTATAATTATAGAAATTCACATTAGACAACATTCAAATAATATAAGGTGTGTTAATAGGAATGTACTTCCAAGCTTATATATGTTTTTTCATTATGGCATTCCAATTTTTTTCTCTTATTAAAACATTCAATTTTGATTAATCTACCCGTTTATATAACAATGTATTTCCAATTATAAATGTTTCAACATTAAAATTTGAAAAATCTACCTAATTATAGTATTGGAATATTTTTCCTACGTCGACCATTACTATTACATTTTTATGGAGATAGTCTAGTTACATAATCTTTTTCTACCATATGAAACAACTTTTTAAACGTTTTTGTATAAAAACCAATTATGTAATCTTTTTCTATGACAATAATAATTCTTTAATCTTTTTCTGCATATTGACCAATTACGTAATGTTTTTCTACACATAGACCATCCTTGTAATGTTTTCTTGTCATAGGGAAAAATTATGTATTATTTTAGGACTATTTTTATAATTTTTTCTATATAAGGTCATACTTTCAAAAAAAAAATGATGTTGTATACTGTTAGAGCTAGGATCCTCAAACTTCATCAGATATTCAGGATCCTCAACTATCTCAGGATCTCGTCTATTACCATTATTATTATTTATTAAAATTTATAACAGTTATATTTCGTTCTTAACAAACACATATGTAGAAGCAATGATCCCTACCGAAGTAGTAATCCCGACTACAAGATACTTGCTCCAAAACCAAGAAAACAATGACAGGATCTTGAAACTATTGCTGAACTTAGAGATCTTGCCAAGATACGCATTGATGCTCATCAACAAAGGATCACCAAGGCTTACAAAAAGAACATAAAAGTCAGAAGATTCCAAATATGAGACTTGGTATTAAGGAAAAAAATTTCAAAACACCAAGGATCCTAGTGTAGGTAAATTAACTCCTAAATGGGAATGACGATATCTCATAGATGTTGAAGTAGGAAAAGGAGCATATTGGCTAGCAACACTCGAATGAGACATTTTGCCAAGATCTTGGAATGTTATACATCTCAAAGCATACTATGTAAATAAGGTCGATTGATCTTCAACAAAACCAAGGTGCACAGGTTCTTTACCTTAAACTTTTCATCATTACTTATTTTCTCCTCGAATACATTACTAACTTAAGCATCAGAGGGGCGTTAGCTAGACTAACGCCCACCACTAGCTAACGTTTGCTATGTAGAACAACATATAGTTAAGGATATCTATAAGCAATGATCCTGAAACATGAGGATCCTTAAGGTTGAAGATCTTGGAACACGATGATCCTCAAGGTTGAATATGTTGGATTAGTGTATAAGTTCATTACTATATTTGGTATGTACTTGACCCGGTTGTGTAAGGTACTTTTGGATTGCCTTCACCAAAGCAACTTGACTGGAGGAATAGTAGAGAAAGAGGTTATTATGGTTTATTAATATATTATAAGACTAATGTATTAAAAGAAAAATCATATTCGTTTACTTAACATTGTTCAAGAATTAATTTTGTGATTAAAAGAAGTTAATTGGACTAGGGGGACTGAATTGTAATTATGTGATAGTTACAAGGTTGGGCAAGGAAACCCTAAATGATAGGGTGGACGAATTCTAAGGATAAGGCCTTAAGAATTCGTCCATAATAGGGAATCTAGAATTATCTTATGGCCTGCTTGGTGGCTAAGTAACCAGATAAGGATAATGACCGAAACCCTAATTCCTACACCTATATAAGAACCCCTTGGGCATGAGAATTCGGCTACACTTAAACCCTAGAAGTCCTAGAGCCAAAATTCTCATCTCCCCTCTCTCTCTCTCTCTCTCTCTTGTTTCCTCCAATTACTATTAGTGTATGTGATTCATTAGAGGCACAACACTTGAGGTGTTAAAGCTCTCAAGGCTTCAAGATCTTCAATCAGCAACAAGGTAATCATCTAGATCTGTTTATTATGTTAATTTTGAATATCATATGATAGATCTAGGGTTTGAAAGTCTTGGATGAATGTATGTACAATAGAGAAACCTAGATCCAAGCATTAGGGTTTGCATGAGCACATAGGATGTTCTTTTAGCTCAAACCCATCATAAGATCCTGAAACATACGGATCCCCAAGATCCTAAAACATAAGGATCCTCAAGGTTGAAGATCCTGAAACATAAGGATCTTGGCACACGAAGATCTCAGCATCTTAACACTTGGACAATTCCATTATATTAACGATATGATCTTTACACTGTTATATACACAAGCTAGAGACTGATCATCTCTCCTACGCTTAAGGGTACTTAATCCCCTCTAAGGTTTAAAGAGCTAATTACCTCTTTCACACGAACTAAGGTTTATACACCTTGCTTGAACGCACAATATCTAACTATGGGATACGAATAAGGGGATCATTTCACGATGCAGTGACTTAGCAACCCTCTTATATTTGATCATAAGTTAAGATTCTTAAGTTTTATAACATTTTCATGTTATCTAGAAGTTGGGATCCTACCCCAGTGATTACTTAAGGCTTATGACATTTTCATGTTATCAAAAGTTGAGATCTTGCCCCAAAAATTGCATAAGGTTTATGACATCTTCATGTTATCACTTGTTCGGATTTTTTCCCAGAAAATACACACGAATCATAGCATTTTCATAAGTAGGGATATTTCCCACGAGATACATCACAAATTGGGATCCTCCTCCGTATATAACATTAACATGTTATTAGTTGGATTTATGGTATTACCCAATAATATTATCAGAGTCTATAACCTAAACAGGTTATCCTAAGAAGGGAATTCCCTTGTACGATCTAATGATTAAGGATCCTCATCAATGAAGAACCTTATCATCAGAAGTCAACAACGATCCTAAGTTCTTTTCTATGTTGAGATTTATCCTCGGCAAATTCTAAGTTTGAAAAGCTTAAGAAGCTTAAGGAAAACCTTGAAGACAATCATGTTCCATTTGTCCTTATTCTCGAAAAACTCTAAGTGGAGTTTTAGGATCCTGAACTTTCTAGGATCCTAAGCAAAAATCATTTGATTATCAGGATTCAAATATACTTAAAATGATTCACTAAGAGAATATTGTCTCAAGATTGTTTGCAGGAACGAATTTTTCCCGGATCCTAATATCATAACGATCATGAATAGAAATCAAAAGAGAGATGTAAAAGGATGACACAACCATTGCATTTAAAAGGGGTTGTGCACCAACCCAAACAAAAGATTAATTGTTTTACATTACTGATAAAAATAAAAACTATTTAAACTAACTTTTCGCAGGCCTAGACCTTAGTCTGGTCATCATGGTCGCGCCCTTCTTCTCCCTTCCTTCGTCCAGCTACAATACAAGATCTTGATTGGCGGTAGCAGGCTTGCCATTCAATTTGGCCAATGCCTCGCGCCAACCATCCATGTCCTAGGAACCTGCATTCTCAAGATCCTCCACAAGACGGATCCTGGCCTCCCAAACAGCCACCGTAGCACTGACCTTCACATCAGAGATCACTTCCTCCATCTCGAGTAGGTGCTCCTCCTCTTTCTTTGCCTTCTCCTTGATGAGCAACTCCATTCTCCTTAACAGATCTTCATTGGTTGCTTTCCACATCCTCTCTTGTCCCTGAAGGGCTTGTTTAACCCTTTCCGCTCGGATCTCTAACTCAGTGGAAACATGATCAGAGACCTATAACAAAGACACATTGAGTCAGAAAAAGGTAGAATAAAAAACAAAACAAGAATAAAACCAACACTTACAACTTAGGAGAAAAAGACCAATTTCTGGAGCACTTCCTCGGCCCCAATGCTCTCCAAAGATAGACCTGCAAACTCAACAGTTTTCCTTTTTTGGGATCTCGGGGTCTTCCCTGTCAAGTCAATGGTCGATCTTTTGGGAGGAAGAAAAGATGAGCTCTTCTCCTTTTTCGCCGTTGGCGGATCCTTCAACACAGTTGTGTTAAGATCAGCGAGGGTGAAGCGAGCACTAAAGCGAGTGGCTTTGGATCCTATATAAATATATGTTGGGATTATCGTATTGCGTCTTTGGGCCTTCTTGATTTAGTTTATCTTGTAAAAAAGTTGGGCCTGTCCACTCGTATTTATCTCTAGGGTTAGAGTATATAAGATGCATGCATGCATCGTATTTTAAAATTATGATATTTATTCTATAACCCTAATCACGCCTCTACAGTAGCAATTCTTAATCGATTTCTTCTGAGGCGTGACACTTAATCATTCAGCATTATTTGAATCATCGTTGTGTTCTTGCTTTTACTTGTTCTGAATCTAAATGATCTTTGAGGATTTTAATCCTAACAACATATAATGGAAAACTATTAATAACCTTCATCACAAGAAAAAGGAATCAAGGATCCTTACTTGTCGACATGAGGTCGGTAGCAGAAGAGCTTTCTTGCAGCGGGGCTTGATCAAATCAAAAGGATCTCTCAGCATCAGACAGGGCCGAGAACTTCTCGATCTTCTCTTCGGATTTCTCAGCAACAGGGAAGAGCTCTTCGATTTTGAAAGCTGCAAAAAAGTAACCAAAATAAGAAGATGTGAATTCCAAGATCCTTATATTAATATAAAAGAATCCTACCCTTCTTGACCCAGAAGTCCAACAAGAGATCCCCACTAGGAACAGAGTCACGTCTCACAAAAATGTATTTTTCTTTCCAAGCTCCATCATTATGTTTGGTTTTCAGGACCAAAGGAGCTCTGTGGGTTTTGACTTTAAGGAGAAAGCGAGAATTCCCGAAGGTTGTGAGATCATACACACAAGCCAATTCGGGAAGACCTATATCAAGGCCTTTTAACTGATTTACTTGGTCAATCCAGTATAGGATCTTCCAAACAATCGGCATGGCCTGAATATATGAGATCCCAGTCATCCTGAAGAATTTAGAGACAATCCCAGGGAAAGGGAATTTCAAGCCCAGGGAGAAGGGGTATTCGGGGAAACATACCCAGGTAGGAGAAACAAAGTCAGGTTGGATGAGAGGGTCGAAGGGCCTAAAAATGGCTTTATGAGGGAAGGCTCCATTGAGTCTCAAAGACTCAACATCATCATCGCCGAAGGAACACGCCTCCTTGTAGGAGAGAAACCCTTGGTTAGTAAAGTCATCTTCGAGGAGAGCTAAGATGTTTTTGCAAAAGACAACCAATTTTTTGACCATGATGGAAGAAGTAAAAACGTATAAGAAAAAGAGATAATTACCTTCTAATAAATCGTCGGTGATCGAAAGGCAGCACAAGTAAAGAAAAGAAAATCGAGATGAGTAAAGAACTGTGGAATTCACCTCTATTTATACTAAGGATTTGATGTTGATTTGACTATTAACGACTAGTTATCCACCCGTTGGATTTCAAATTTACCTAGCTGTTAATGGTTAATTTTGAAAATTACTTTTCTCTCTCCATTTATCTCTTTCATTTAAGTTATTCCTTTAATATTCTTGAAATTAACTCCTACATTTGCAGGAATAACTTGGGGGAAATTGTTTGGGCCACGATCCTCAAAGCATTCAAGATCCTCAAACTTCATCAGATATTCAGGATCCTCAACTATATCAGGAACCCGACTATTATCGTTATTATTATTTATTAACATTTATAACGATTATATTTCATTCTTAACAAACACATATGCAGAAATAGTCAAGAGAATACGTATTTTCAATAGAAAGTTGCCTCAACTAAGCTAAAGACCAGGAATACCAAGTCCAACAACGTTCACAAAGCTAGCCATAGAGGATCCCGGGAATATCGAACATCTTGTTATCTAGTTTAGACTATAAATTGACACTTGTATCTCGCACACGACATACACTGCTAACTCTGAGCTTACTCTAAGAACCTTTTCATTTGTTTTTACTAAAATACTCTCTGTAATCATCATGTTATTTTAATGAAATCATCAAGGCAGGTGATTATTATCACCTCCCAAGGTTTTGTGCCGGAGATCCTAGGAAGGATCAAGGGCTTTCCTTGTAAACCACCGTTTCATTCTCTTTATCTTTTCCTATTAAACAATTCGAACATCACAGCCTCTCATTCAATTTGGTTGATCAATACTTATGGAATTTTGACCAAAACATATACTGTGTACCCTTAAAATTTTTTGCAATGTACTAGTTGTACCTTGACCCAAAAATAGCTAAACATAGTGTGACAAAATATGTAATTTACTCTCTTTCTCTCTCTCTCTCTCTCACTCTCTTTGTCTCTTATAGATAAACCAGATAATCACAACCACACGCGAATAATGTAAAGGTCGGTAACACAAACAACCTAGAAATTAAATAATGGTCAACCTCAGTCTATGACACAGAACCCTAAAGTTTAAAACAAGGTCAAACTTAGTCAAAAGTAAAAAAGGTCAACTCTTGGTCGACCAAGTGCGTCGCGACCTCTCTAGGGCGCGCTACATTCACTATAATACAAAATAGTCGGGTTCTTCTCAATAGGCAGGCGCACATCAAAAAAACCAGAAAATGTGTTGCGTCTACCCTATATCAGCAACTCTAAAACAACTTAATTTATTAAGCCCAATCTTCAAGCTTTCAGATCTTGATACAAATGATGTATAACCCTATCTTCAAACACCCCAAGCTAACAAGATCTAAAACCCTAGCTTCCTAAAAGTCGAAGATCCCATTTTTTTTCTTCATGGACGGAGTAAAGAGAGATCATGCATACTCTCAAAACTCAACCAAATGGTCAGATCTTAAGTTAATACGATTCTAAGATCATAGATTTGTCCAAACTCCAAAGATCAAACCATTAAAGGGACAAAAACACCAAAATATGGACAACGACACCATTATCTCATAAATCCAAAGATGAAATACAATAAATCAAGGATCTTTGTAACTTAAAAGGAAAAGGTAAATGAAAGTTGAAATCTTTTGTTTTAAAGCTCCAATACTCAATCTTGCAAGAATACTTCACTCTACTAACAGCCAATAGCACACAAAACAGATGAAAGAAGAGATAAGAGGGTGAGATATAAAAAAACTATGGGTTAATGTCATTTAAATGCCCCTAAAACCCTAATAAAAATGTTCAGCTGAATGGGATAGGCATGTTACGCCTACTAAAAGATGTGTCGTGCCTCCATGATTAAATCTTGATTCTTAGATTTTTCAGGAAATGCTATTAATGGCATCCTACTATGCCCTATCCTTCTACTTTCTTTTGTACCGTAAAACACCCAAATAAATAATGGAAAAAACATAATTAGAACTCGGATGTTGCATTTAGATTCATAAAGAGCCCAAAAATGGCTAGATCATAATGTATGGTTCCATGGGACCTCATACATCCCCTCATTTTACCAACAAACATCCTGATCTAATCAAAATACAAGTCTAAAACTCAAGAGTCTTCCAAACTCCACGGATAACTCATAAAAGGGGCGATAAATGACTAAAATAACCAAAGACCCATCAACTCCTAGATCAATGTATAAGACTCATAAAGTTAGGAACTTTATCACTTATAAAGGTCCAAAATGAGTTGAGAAGGTTGGATCTTGATATGGTATTACATCCTTGCACCCTATACTCTCTTCATCTTCTTTAAGAAGCACTCCAAATCACAAAATGTAAAATCCATAATATTCATAAAAATTTGAAACTTTTCAAACATTCCCAAAACCATCCATTGCTTACAAATTGTTTTCAAAATAATTTAACGTTAGAGAAAATCCCAAAAAATCATAACACAAAATAGGAGGAGGTGCACGATCAAGCCTTCGCCTTCCCGCGATCATCTGAAGTACCAAAAAGATAATAAAAAACTGTTAGCCCAAAATTTATTGAGTCTTCCCCTAAATACCACCACATAAACATAAACAATAACAGCACGCATAATGAGCCTTCTGCCTGACTGGACCGCCTCGCAGGGCCTTCAGTCTATCTGGGCCGCTCCCGAGCCTTCGGCATGACTAGACCACCTCGTAGGGCCAACAGCCTATTCGAACCCCTCGTCGGGCCTTCGGCCTGACTGCACTGCCTCGCAAGGCCTACAGTCTATCCAAACCGCCCTGGGTCTATTGGCCTACAACACAAAGCAGGACCGCGTCAACCCAACCACACACACACATACATGTCGACATATAAATAGCAATTAAGCACATAACAAGTCTAAAGATAGTCAAACCGATCTACATATCACTAAGCATGGTAACATCCTATCTACCAGGATACCGATCTAACAGATTATAACCACATAGAACATCCTAGCTACTAGGATACCGATCTAACAGATCACAACAGTAATGAAGCAAGATAATAATGCAAAGGTCCAGCCTTGGTGCCTTCGACCCTTGAAAATAGTGAGGAAAACTCACCTCACAAGTAGCACTGACTGTCAGGATCCAAATCTCGAATCACAGCTCCGAACTTAACCACCTACAACCACCATGTGACTTATTTCATTAAAATCCCAATTTACCAAAAATACCCTTAACGTCAAACTTAGTCAACCTTGGTCAAAGTCAGAGTCAACAGTCAAGGTCAATAGTCCATGTTGAACCCAACTCGTCGAGCTTCTTCATGTCACAGAAAGTCGTGAAAAGCTCGAGTCAACTCGTCGAGTTACCAGAGCAACTTGTTGAGTTCTTTAGCATCCAGAAAGGGGAACCCCCCCCCACCAACTTGTCGAGTTGGTAGAGCAAATCGTCAAGTTTTCCCAACCTTAATGCATTCAGACGCTTCCAAGCGAGTTTTATGCTCCAAACTATAGATACGGTCCCCTAGGACTTAGATACCACGTAAAGTTGCTAACTTTACGTCCATGCATGACATCAAAGGGGCTAAAACACTAAAAAAAAGGCTTATTAAGGGACCTAGGGCATGAAGGAGGGCCAATACTTGATAAAGATGACCACTTTATGTCAAAAGGAGCCATGAACGTCCAGATCTGAAACCATGGCTTCATAAAATGCTTAAATCCAAGAATGGTCCCAAAATAAGCTAATAATGGCCATAACTTCTAAAAGAATAGATCTAGAAGCAGGGATGATCAAGATAACGACTTTATACCTCCAAGTGGCTGTAACAACACTAAAAATTATGGATCTAAAGCTTCTCCCCTCAACCTTGCACCACCAACTTCAAGCTCCTTCAAGAAAAGCACCAAAGAATACTCTTTAAGCTCACAAACACTCAAAATGGGCAAAGAGGCTCGATTATGGTTTTCTATGGACTGAGGGGACGATGAGGGAGGTAATAAATGAGTCATAAGTTCTTTGAATATGGTGCAAAACCCTGAAAAATGGGGTTTCATAAATAGTCGTCAACTCGTTGAGTTGGGTCTTCCAACTCGTCGAGTAGACCTTGAAAGATATGCGGCTTAATATACTTCTACACAATGAGTTGGAGCCTTCCAACTTGTCGAGTTGCCCTGAAAATATAAATAATAAGCTTTTAAATTCATACCTGAAGATTGGGATGTTACACAAAAACAATAACAAAAGAGGCTAAGAGGCTAGGTTTTCTTGGTGAAGGGTTTGTGGGGATGGATGGTAAGAAAATGGGGAAACCATATAAGTTAGAACTCTTAAATCGAGCCTTAAGACTGAAAATTAGGGTTTGGGCATGCCAGCTAAGAGGCGTTGTGTCTCTACTTAGGTGCACCGCACCCACACTAGTTTTCTCAATTCCAATTCTTCCTCTTAATTCTCCTATTTGTTTTCATATCTCCATGGGATTTAAACAACTAATTCGGAAAGAAACCACAATCTGAATTAGAGTGTTACAAAATTATATTTACGGTAAAAGGGGAAATTGCTTCATTTCTCCTAGCAGAATTCAATAAATATAGCATTAGGATTATATTATTATAGAAAAAATGAACAAAATATTTATTATTACATCAAACCCTTAGTTAAATAATTTTTGTTAAGACTTAAACCAACATAAAATAGAAATTAAAAATGCAGATGGCCATATGTATATACAGCTGGATATAGTGTCTAAGTCCATAACTTTATTTGGTATGTACTTGATCCGACCCGGCATGGTCCATTTGGGTTGCATGGCATTGCAATACTTGGATAGACTAAATGAGAGAATATGGCACTTATTATTATTAATATATTATAAGTTCTAATATATTAATAATAGTGTTATTTAATTAGTATTGATCAAGTATTAATCTAGTATTAATTTGGTGATCAAAGTGAGACTAATTAAATAGATAGGGTTGATTATGACAATCATCAATTCTTTTATGGTGGATTAATGATCCATGGTTTATGGGTTATGGATGTAACCATTTGGAGCTCCATGGATAGTCCATGGTAGTTACAAACCCATGGGTCATGAGAAATGAAGAGTCATGACAATTATGGGTCTTCTTAATGAAACCCTAATTGTGACACCACTATAAAAGGAACCATTTGGCTAGCAAAATGGTGACCTAGGGTTACAAAAGAGGGCATAACCGATTTTGGGTGCTAGAAGTATTCTCTCAAGTTATTCCAAGTTTTGTGGTGTTGTGTGAAGCATTTGAGGCACAACATTTGGGGTGCTAGGCTCACAAAGTCTTGAAGGAATCCAAGCAACAACAAGGTATGTATTTCTACTAGTTTTTATGTTTCATATATTCCCCATGCCATGCTAGTTAGGAAATAACCTTGAAAAAGAAATTTGCATGTATATAGAGAAAACATAGATTCAAGGTTATTAGGGTTGCATGTACACTTAGGAAGTGATAGAATGCTCAAAACCCATCAGTGGTATCAGAGCCTAGGATTGTTTTCTGTATACTTGATGCAAAACTGCTTGAAAATCGAAAATTCTGCTCACTGTTGACTGGACTCACCGAGTTCATGGGGAGGACTCGCCGAGTCCATGTACAAATTCATCCTACTCGTCGAGTAGGATCATGCACTCGACGAGTAGGTGCGTGCTGGGTAGTCTTTTCGTGTTTTGTTGCTGGAAATGGATTAAAATCATTATCCCAATCTGTTTTGGACTTGTAAAAACTGTTTTCAAAATGATAATGTTTATGTTAACGCATTTTCACATGACTTTTATCAAATTTCAAGAATTGTATATGTTAATATGATTCACGAAATTGCTTGGCATGAATTTGTGTTCTTATGAGTTTTTAGAAGATCATAGGAATTATGTGTAACCTCCATGTGTGTTTAATTCATGATCTTAATTGTAATGATGGTGTTCATAACTTGTCCTCAAGTTATGGATAACCAAAAGTCACTTCTTTAAATTATGATTAAAGAACTAAAGGGGTTTCATAAAATGAAGAGTCTTCCATTTTATGAACCATTAAAACTCATAAGTTACAAATTGAAGAGACTTAGAATAGTTTTAATTCTTGCCCTCAAGTTTTGGAATTTGAAAAGTCTTACACTCTAATACTTTAATTCCAAATTAAACCTTAGATTTTTAAAAAGTTTAAAAATCAACACTTATACTATTATTATAATTTTATTATATAGATATGTATAAGAATATGTCGTTCTTACCGCTAATAGGCCTCATTCACGAAGCCGGTCTATAAGGGGGTATAAGGTTGTTGCCTATAAAATGGTGACTTAATGGGTGTCCACTCTCACCCACCACTTCCTTGATCGGTGGAGGGTCGTTAGCCGAACGGGTAGGATATGACTTTAAATTCTCATTAAAAGTATAATGAATTATAAAGTAACTATACATTATAAATTCCCAATCTTAGTTACTTTAGGAAAATGTGAATTTGGTGCTAGCCCATAAAATTACACTTTGTACCTTACCAAGTCGTTAGTGGAGCGTGTGTGGTTAACTGACACACTAACATGGACTAGTAAGAGTGGCAAAGGATAACTTGACTTTATTATAGATCGGTGGAGTGTGTGTGGTTAACCGGCACATCGATTAGGTAATATTGTTAAGGGTACCAAGTCAGTTTGTATGGTTATTGACACCTTGTTTGTGATCCTCGGCATCCTAGTCACAAACTTGAGAGGGCACATTCGAGATTCAAACATGCCATTGAAAAGTTCAATGTATCTCAAAAGATCTAGGAGTTTCAAAACCAATAAAACCTAATAATAAAATATTTCGTCTTATGGTGGAAATTGGTAAATCGTCATTTACCTACCTTCAAATATTTTATAGTGTGGATTACGGCATCCCTCTTCCACCTATAAATAGTTTGTTGGATCCTAGCCTTAATATTTCATTTGGGTGACTTATTAAGGACTCTTAATCTAACGAAACTTATCTTCCTTTTATTCCAGATGTCTTCCAATAATACTGCTGGCTCAAACCCGACAGGCTCCTTTTCCCTAACGAACTTGTGTGGTAAGGTCATCTTTGATGGATCCAACTTTAATGAGTGGATCAGAAACATCAGGATGATTACCCGCTATGAGGACAAAGAATATGTCCTTGACAGGGAGCTTAAGGTTGTTAATGAAGCCACTGCTACTCCAGAAGAGCTTGCGGAGTTCATTGCACATGAAAAGGATGCCACCAAGGTGTCCTGCATCATGATGGCCACAATGACTCCGGAACTCCAAAAATCTTATGAAGATTTCTACCCCTATGAGATGCACCTAGATCTGATGGAAAGGTACCATCAGAGCGCGCGTCAAGAGAGGTATAAAATCATTTCCTCCATGATAACCGCAAGGATGAAGGATGGTGAACCCATCACCAGTCACTTGCAGAAGATGCAGAGGTTCGTTGACCGGTTGCTAAAACTTAATGTTGACTTCCCTGACGAATTGGCAATTGACATCATTCTCCATTCCTTACCTCAAAGTTATGATCAGTTTCGTATGACTTATCATATGAACAAGGAGGAAGTCACACTTAGCAAACTTCAAGGACTCTTAAAGGACAACTGAAAATGGACTTAAGGGTAAAGTGGTTGCTACTTCTACTCCTTTAACAGCCCCTGTTCTTGCAATTGGGCAAGGGAAGGTTAAGAAGAGGAAAAGCCCTTCAAAGGGTACCAAGGGTAAGACTATTGATGGTTCCTCTTCAAGTGGGACAAAGAAAGGTCCCATTACTCCTTCTTCGAACCCAAAGGAAGCACAGTGCTTCTATTGCCAAGATAGGGGACACTTCAAGAGAAGCTGCGCCAAATATCTGCAAGATGTAAAGGATGGGAAGGTTAAACCCACCCATGCAGGTATTTACACAATATTGTCTAACAACTCATCTAATGCTCATTCTTGGGTGCTTGATACAGGGTGTGGTATTCACATTTGTACTGATTTGCAGGCACTAAAAAGAAGTGAGCAAGTGGAGCACGGGAAGATAAACTTAGTCATGGGCAACAGGAAAGCATCACCTGTTACCAAGATAGGAGTTTATTCTTTATTGCTTAATAATGGGTTAATGTTAGATTTGAATAAGTGTTGTTACTCGCCCGAAATGGCGAGAAATATTATTTCTTTTCATGGCTCGTACAAACAAGGTTTTACATTTTCATTTGATAATAAAAATGGTGTTATTAATGTTTATTACAATGATGTATTTTACTTTAAAGCAATAGCTTGTGATGGTGTATATGAAGCTGTGAATATTATAGACAATTTAGGAAATAATGTGTTGTATATTGATTGTTCTGATAGCTTGGACAAAGCATCCTTGTGGCATTGTCGTCTTGGACATGTTAACAAGAAGCGCTTAGGACAACTCCAAAAGGCTGGAGTCTTGGAATCATTTGACCGCAAGTCAGATGATAGTTGCGAGTCTTGTTTACTTGGAAAAATGACAAAGTCACCCTTCACAAGTACTTGTGATAGGGGTGAAGGTTTGTTGGACCTTGTACACACGATGTGTGTGGGCCCTTCAGAGTTACTACAAGGGATGCTAATCGTTATTATGTGACTTTTACTGATGATTACAGTAGAATGGATATATTTACTTAATCAAGCATAAGTCAGAAACCTTTGAAAAGTTCAAAGAGTTTAAGCAGAAAGTTGAGAATCAATTGGGCAGGAACATCAAGATGCTCCGATCCGATCGGGGAGGATAGTATCTTAGCATTGAGTTCCTTGACTATCTTAAGGAATGTGGGATTGTCTCACAATTGACACCTCCCAGGACACCACAGTTGAATGGTGTAGCTGAGAGGCGCAATCGAACCCTGTTGGATATGGTTCGTTCCATGATGAGTCAAGCTTCGTTGCCAATCTCTTTCTACGATTATGCCTTAGAGACTGCTGCCCATATCCTTAATCTAG
This sequence comes from Lactuca sativa, assembly GCF_002870075.4. NCBI lineage: Eukaryota > Viridiplantae > Streptophyta > Magnoliopsida > Asterales > Asteraceae > Lactuca > Lactuca sativa. The sequence continues at coordinate 280,906,753 of NC_056625.2, forward strand.
TCCCTACTAAAAAGGTTGCCAAAACACCTCACGAGATGTGGACTGGGAAAGTGCCCAATTTGGACCACATCAAGATTTGGGGTTGTGAAGCTTTTGTGAGGTGTGAGACTCATGACAAGCTTGAGCCCCAAAGCGAGAGGTGTATTTTCATCAGCTACCCACAGAGATCCTTTGGTTACCTCTTCTACAAACCCAGTGACAATGTGGTCTTTGTAGCAAGAATAGGAGTCTTTCGTGAGAGAGAATTCATAAGCCAAGGGGACAGTATGAGGCAAATTGACCTTGAAGAGCTTCAAGAGTCAAGTGGTGAAGGAACCTCAAATGCTGTTAGCCAACCTAAGGAGGAAACTCCTGTTGAGCCGATAGATGAGTCTGTACCTCCAAGACGTTCCACTAGGGTGAGGAACGCACCTGAATTTTATTATGGTTATCACATCACCACTGAAGGTGATACATTTATCAATGATAGTACACTGATAGATTTTGATGAACCTAAGAATTATAAGGAAGCCATGGCAAGCCCTGAGTCTGCGAAATGGAAGGAGGCTATGGACAGCGAGATTCAGTCCATGTGTGACAATCAAGTTTGAAACTTGGTTGACAATGTACCAGGTCGTAAGACAGTTGGGTGCAAATGGATCTTCAAGAAGAAGACCGACATGGATGGGAAAGTACACACTTATAAAGCGCGACTACTTGCGAAGGGCTTTACTCAAACTCTGGGAGTTGACTATGATGAGACCTTCTCACCAGTAGCTAAGATTAAGTCTATTAGAGTGTTGTTAGCCATAGCTGCATTTCATGACTATGAAATATGGCAAATGGATGTCAAAACCGCTTTCCTTAATGGGAAGTTGGCTGAGGATGTTTACATAACTCAGCCAGAGGGTTTTGTCGATCCAAAATACCCTAGTAGAGTGTGTAAGCTTGAAAAATCCATTTATGGATTGAAACAAGCATCTCGCGGGTGGAATCTTTTCTTTGATGAGAAAGTCAAAGAGTTTGGCTTTTCTAGGAGTGAGGATGAGTCTTGTGTGTATGTCAGGGCTAGTGGGAGCTTAGTTAGCTTCTTGGTGTTGTATGTGGATGACCTACTTCTCATAGGAAACGACATCCCAACTTTGCAGGAGGTTAAGGCCTGGCTTGGGAAGTGTTTTGCTATGAAGGACCTTGGGGAAGATGCCTATATCCTAGGGATAAGGATATTGAGAGATAGGAGTAAGAGACTAATTGGACTTAGTCAAAGTACTTATGTGGATAAGATACTGAAGAGGTTCAGTATGCAAGATTCCAAGAAAGGAGGGTTACCAATCCAGAGTAATGCCAAGCTAAGTAAGACTCAGAGTCCGAGTACAGAGGCTGAGATAGATGAGATGAGTCAAATACCACATGCTTCCGTTGTGGGCTCAATCATGTATGCTATGACCTATACTCGCCGTGATGTGGCCTTTGCTTTGAGCATGGTCAGTAGATATCAAGGGAACCCTGGCAAGGCACACTGCACAACGGTAAAGAACATTCTCAAGTATTTGCGGAGGACTAAGGATTGGGTCCTTACCCTCGGAGGCAATGAAGACTTGAGAGTGGAAGGATATAGTGATGCTAGCTTTCAAACTGATAGGGATAATTTTTGCTCTCAGTCAGGCTGGGTCTTTATCCTAAATGGAGGAGCAATTACTTGGAAAAGTTCCAAGCAGGAGACAGTAGCTTATTCGACTTGTGAATCAGAGTACATAGCAGCAAGCAAGGCAGCAAAAGAGGCGATATGGCTAAAGAACTTCATCGGAGACCTTGGAGTTGTGCCAGCTATAAAGGATCCAATGGAAATTTTCTGTGACAGTGAAAGTGCGGTTGCTTTGGCAAAAGAACCAAGAGATCACGGGAGATCTAGGCACATTGACAGAAAATACCATTTCATCAGACATAGATTAGAAGAAGGACTCCTCGTGGCAAAGAGGGTATCATCAGATGAGAACCCGGCAGATCCCCTCACGAAGGGACTGAGCAGGGTTAAGCATTTACAACATGCAAGGCGCATTGGGCTGAAGGATGATATTAGTTTCAATAATTAGATTCCTGAAACTTGTAAAATATAATTGACATTTGATGATAAATAAAAGTTGTTATTTATTTATGAGTAAGGTGTTACTATCTTGTGTTGATTGTTTACTATGTTTCAATTTTGCATGTTTTTACTTCCAGAATAATCAAGTTATTATTCAAACCATCCACAGTCGGTCAAACTTTGGAAGTAAGTATTGATTCAAGACTATCATGAATTTGGCTTGTATGATTTGTCTAAAGTGCTTTAGACAATGCAATGGTTGCTACAACATTCATGAGTACTCATAAGGGATGAGTATTGGATTCAACCCACGCTCACTTGCATCACTTCATGGAATTTATCTCGAGTGATCGTGAGACGGTAATATCATATAAATCTTCAAACCTAGAGATGAGTTGTTGACTATGAGTTGGTTATTCATTGATTGTACGAAAATGCATTGGTAACTCGATGTTATAAAACGTGCCTTTGTGAGTAATTCAACAAGTAGTTAGTACAAGCATATCAGTCGAAGTTTATCTGTTCCTTCTAGAAATAGAAGCGATATCCGGGCCCCTTAATGATTTGGTTTTGACCTATGTACCGGGCCCGATCAGAACCTAATTGATGTGTTCAATTTAGTTCTATGTCGAAACAAATCAGAGATCGAGAAACAAATGTTGGACAATAAGTAAGACCATGTTCCATGTGTTTGTCCGGCTGATATCATGAGAGCAGAGGATTATATGATCACTTATCTTAAATGCCGTATCATCGTCATCTCAGTTCCAAGAGACTTTGAAAGAGCTACGATTGCTAGTCGGATTTTGAAGTCATATTTGCAAATATAGTTATTAGACTTATCCAAGTGGGAGACTGTTGGATATAGTGTCTAAGTCCATAACTTTATTTGGTATGTACTTGATCCGACCCGGCATGGTCCATTTGGGTTGCATGGCATTGCAATACTTGGATAGACTAAATGAGAGAATATGGCACTTATTATTATTAATATATTATAAGTTCTAATATATTAATAATAGTGTTATTTAATTAGTATTGATCAAGTATTAATCTAGTATTAATTTGGTGATCAAAGTGAGACTAATTAAATAGATAGGGTTGATTATAACAATCATCAATTCTTTTATGGTGGATTAATGATCCATGGTTTATGGGTTATGGATGTAACCATTTGGAGCTCCATGGATAGTCCATGGGAGTTACAAACCCATGGGTCATGAGAAATGAAGAGTCATGACAATTATGGGTCTTCTTAATGAAACCCTAATTGTGACACCACTATAAAAGGAACCATTTGGCTAGCAAAATGGTGACCTAGGGTTACAAGAGAGGGCATAACCGATTTTGAGTGCTAGAAGTATTCTCTCAAGTTATTCCAAGTTTTGTGGTGTTGTGTGAAACATTTGAGACACAACATTTGGGGTGCTAGGCTCACAAAGTCTTGAAGGAATCCAAGCAACAACAAGGTATGTATTTCTACTAGTTTTTATGTTTCATATATTCCCCATGCCATGCTAGTTAGGAAATAACCTTGAAAAAGAAATTTGCATGTATATAGAGAAAACATAGATACAAGGTTATTAGGGTTGCATGTACACTTAGGAAGTGTTAGAATGCTCAAAACCCATCATATCCATAGTGTCCAACCCATGAAGATAACAATTGATGCTTTGAATCTAATGTCATCAACAATGGAAATCAATAAAATATGATTTCATTTTGTTTAAAAAAATGTAGGTAGTTCGTCTTTCTAGTGTTTTACACACTGAATGTTTAGTTGTATCCTTCATGTACTATGGGTTATACCTTAGGGAGAGTGTCGATGTAATTCCATGAATCTCCATCTCTACAAATAACAAATGAGAAAGATAAAATGGTTTAAACTAGGTTTTTTAACTGTATCGAAACCATCATATACATATTAATTATGATTCTTAAACCTTTTATGCCAACTATAGGCCTTAAAACAAAAACATGGGTTAAGTGCAAGAAATGACGGTGAGCTGTTAATAGCATTAACAAAACACTTATACTTAAATTACTTTTCCCGGAAGCAAGTTGGTGTTAGTCATGACAAATTGCATGAGTAAATTGTTATTATTGGTAAAAAACAAAGTGTGTTGCCTCAATTTGAAAGAAAACAAAACATAAAGTATGTTGTTGTTTTTTTAATTTTCCCAATCAATGTTTGACTTTAGGTATGACTTCCTAATACATTTTAACTAGAACAACCACAAAATTTAATCAATAAATGATATAGTAATTTAACAAAGATGACCTAGAATAACGATGAAAGACTAAAATGAAAATGTGATAAAATATGTGGCAATTCCGCACATGCGAGCACTATTGCCCTTTTTTGCATTCCTAGTGGTAAATGAAAGACATTTTCCTCTTGATTAAATTAACAAGAGTTTTTCTGATTAATATAGACCTCTTTATGTAACACCCGATTCCTGGTACGCAGTTAATTCAAGCATTTCTTGTGTTTTACTCTGGGACTCGACGAGTTGGAGGCCCAACTCATCGAGTAGAGTCGAGATCCGCGGACAGTTTAAGTGACCTACTCCACGAGTCGGAAGAATGACTCAACGAGTAGGTGTTGTTTGGGTAAAACCCTAAATTGAGGGTTTGCACCCTATTTAAACGCCTTATCTCAACCTCCATCGTCCCTTATACTACCAGAAGACATCATATCAAAACCCTATCCATTTTTGTGTGTTCTAAGGCCATTTTGGTGCTTTTTGGTGGGTTGTGAAGCTTGAGTATAGAAAAGGAGCTTGTGAGACCAAGGGGAAACAAGAAGATCCAGAGTTTGGAGCTCATTTTCAGCTTATTGGAGGTATGAAGCTAAACCTTTGTCTATGGATCTTGATTTTAGGCCTTTTCCTTCATCTTTCTAAGCCCTAGAGAGGTTGTATTCGGGATTTAGTGTTGGAAGTTAGTGTATGCTTTAGATCCAGGTCTATTGGGGGGGGGGGGGGGAGGGGGGTTATGGCACAAAGGTGCCCATTTTGTTGCCATGAACACCCCATGCACCTGGGGGGCCATCTTTTATGGCTTTTTGGGCCAAAGAACCCTTGCATGTGTACCAAGTTTGGAACTTTACGTGTAAAATGGACATTAGGAGGCCAGATCTATGGTTTTGGTGTGTTAAGACCCATTTAAATCGACTGTATAGTGTTGGTCAAGGATGGACTCGATGAGTTGTTCTTAGGACTCGACGAGTCTCAGTGTAAGGACCACTAAATCCTTTTTGTGAATGGACCAGTTGTTAGGGAGGAAAGTCCCGTAGATGTTTAGACGCGAAAAATTTAACACCGGCAAAATTAGGTCAAAAATAAATTTGTTCAGTAACCATATTTGAGTATACTAAGTGATAGATATCGTAACTAGGTTTCCAAAAATATAAAGAACACTAAAATCCGAGTTATAACGAAGAAGTTATGACTGATCGAAGATACGCGACAATACCGGTAAAACAGCGTTAAGCATAAAATGAGAAATTACAAGAAAATACCTTTCAACCTTAGGTGTCTAAATGAAAGTCGTAGATATCCCAAAACCGTGAACATACATAAAAAGAACGCCCAAATCTGACTTCATATGAGGAAGTTATGATTTTTCGAAGTTTCAGACATAGAAGTAGACAACTAAAAACTCGAAATTGAAATCGAGCGACTTTTTGCCAACATGACCTAAACGAGAATCGGATATCTCATCAATGGTATTACAACGGTAAAAAGTCTGACAAAAACGGACATTGGATGAAGAAGTTATGAATTTATAACAGAGTTTTCCTGTCACGGCCTACTAAAAATAAATAATAAAAATAAATTCAAAATTAGCCGATGGAGTCTAAACGAAAGTTGTGGAGCGTAGTCTCACCTACATGTGGATATAAAGAACGTCAAAAACGGAGTGCGTATGAGGAAGATATGAATTTCTGAAGTTTATTAAATAATTGAAATATTAAATTTCATTATAAATACCCGATATTATCTGAAGGAGGAGGAGTCACCGGTCTGATCCGGATTACGCCCATCGTAATTCCTCGGTACGCCCAGTGTAATCCTAGGATTCATACCCTATATAAAGGGTGCGACGGTTCCGGGGTTATTTGCTCATTTCTTCTCTTTCTCGTGCTTATGATCTGCGTTTAAACCCCCGAAGCCATCCCGACATCCTGGTTTTCATATCCAAGTTTGGAAGGAAGTTTTACGCTCCCGAGATTCCCGAGAAAATCCGCTTTCTCCTATCGAAGTTCTGCCCAATTATTGTCTTATCTTCTTCAACTCGTCTGTTCTACCAAGTGAGTTCATACCCCCATTTCTACGCTTTTAATTACTTTTTAAATGCTTTTAACATCTTGCGGGGGAGAATACAAGTAAGCACACGGTTAATCTTGTGTGAAAACATCTATCTTTCGTTATACATTTCAGATTGTTTTAATAACTATCTTATGGATCTGTTAACATGCATAACATATTACCTTACTTTACCCTCTCAGAATAAAGCATGATTATAAATACTACAAGCTTATTTCTACGTTTGCATCATATTAAGGGTAATTATTTTCAGTATACCACTTTTATACATACAAGAACATCCACTTTTATTATGCTTTTGTTAACATTGTGAAAAAGGATAATCATTTCAGAAACAACATTATTCATTTTAATACGGGACTTAATTTAGAATCTATGAGACATTCATCTTCATTATACCTAGTAAGGTATTGCTAGAAGTCCTGTTTATAACCAGAATCTCCTGTCCGGAGAACGTCACAAGTGTGTATAGATCTATACGGTACTAATGATCCTGCGCCCTGACTGCTAGCTATAGTCCCCGGGGTGACAAGTGTCATCTCATTTCGACGCCTAAAAAACGTCGCTATAGGCAAACTATGATAGTACGATTATAAAAACTCACTGGATAGACAATTATTATGGTATTAGGTTTTCATGGGGAAAGTGACTATTATAGTCACTTTTCATTTACAAATATGATCTTCTTATAGCTTTGTTTTATAATAAGACTATACATCATTCTTTTAAGCATGTCATAGTTGCTTACAACTTACGGTCTTGGTCATTTGAGACTACATTTCACTTTTAGGAAAATAAGGGATTTTCCTGTTTCAAACACATACAGTTTATACAACGATCTTTCATACTCATCTCATACATTTAATAGAAAATAAGGTATTTTCTGGAAAACATACACGAACTTTCGAATGGCATTCATTTTCTCAAAACACTACTTATGAACTCACCAACTTTATTGTTGACACCTTTTCTTTGAAATAACTTGTATTCTCAGGAAACCGCTAAACCAGGTAGAAACTACTTTTGAAGACTAACGTGCTGGCGTTAGTAACATATTTTGGATCACCATATTGTATTTGATATCTTTCGTAAACTTTTCAAATATATTTATATTATGGTGGTGTGTACTTTCTTTACTATTCATTTGTTATGATACTTGACATGACGGCCTCCGCCCCCGAACATTTCCGCCATTTTGGTTTGGAGGTGTGACAGATTGGTATCAGAGCAATGTTTATAGTGAACTAAGTATATCAAAACCTATTTTTAATATACAACTATAAACACAACTGGGCAAAAACACTCTGAGTGAGAGTTATACTTTTGAAATGAAATTTTTATAAAGTATACATGCATACATTATATAACAGGGTCAGTATCATATTGAAAACAATATAGAAGTATTATAGATTAGTTGTGCAATACAGGTATGCCTTGGGATATGTAATCGGGACTGGGATGGATAAGCCTGATCAACTATATTTGTCCAAGAGCTGATCAACACATGCCAGGGGATAGCTATAGTGGACAACAAGTCTAAAACTTACCAAACCTATAAACTTTAGAATCAAACCTAACATCTAAATACTATAGGAGTATTTTATGCGTGCAATAGTTTAACTTTGATGTTCAGCCTTATGTGCCTTAGTTCTAGACAATCCTTATCTCCCTATTCTCGTACAGACACAATGGCTAGATTCCACCTACCAGGAGACCCTACTACTGTTGGATATAGTGTCTAAGCCCATAACTATATTTGGTATGTACTTGACCCGACCCGGCATGGTCCATTTGGGTTGCACTTCACCCGAACAATTTATGGATAATATTTGAGAATAGTACAAGTTATGATTTATTAATATATTATAAGTTCTAATATATTAATATAAGATCATATTATTTAATTAGTAGTGATCTATAATTAATCTAGGATTAATTTAGTGATCAAAGATATTACTAATTAAATATGGGCTTCTATATTTATATTGTGTGGGCTAATGCTTATTTAGGATGGGCTAGGCTTGGATGGAAAAGTCCATGGATACTCCATGGAGCTTTGACCCATGGATCTCATGGAAATGAAGAGACATGGGTATTAGGGTTTACATGGATGTAACCCTAATCCACCACACTATATAAAGGAGGCTTTGGTTCTTGAAATCATACTAGTTGACACTTGTTGAGGTGAGGCCGATTTCAAGATAGTAGTATTTATTCTCTCAAAGTTCCAAGTTTGTGGTGATTTGTGACTTTCATTTGAGGCATCCACATTATTGGTGCTAGGCTCTAAAACTCCAAGCAATCAACTACAACTTCAAGGTAAGCATTTCTACTAGCTTTATTTGATTCATGTTCCCCATGCCATGCTAGTTAAGATATGAACCTTGGAAAAATAATTATTTGCATGTATCTTAGACAAACATAGATCCAAGGTTTATTAGGGTTGCATGTACACTTAGGAAGTGTTAGAATGCTCAAAAACCCTTCAGTGGTATCAGAGCCTAGGTTTATTTGTTTGATACTTGATGCAAAAAAAAAAAAAAAAAAAAAAAAAGTTGGAAAAGTCGAAAATAATTAAAAAAAAAACGGAATTTCGGCTTTAGTTGCTGGAAATGAATTGGAAACATTACTCTAAACTGTTTTGGTACTTGAAAACTTGTTTTAGATGGAGTAATGTTTTTGCTAATTCATTTACAACAACTAGTTATCAAAATTACAAAGTTTTATGTGATTTTGATTCTTGAAAGTGTTCATATTCATATTCTTGTTCTTATGATGTTTAGATGATCATAGGAATTATTTGTAACCTATGTGGTAATTTAATTCTTGATCATAATGTGTTTTAATGGAGTCCATAACTTGTCCTCAAGTTATGGAAAACCAAAAGTCTCTTGGATTAAAAACCATTAAAAGAACATAAGAGTTAGAAAAATGAAGAGTCTTCATTTTATTACTCTATTAAACTCATAAGTTACAAGATATGAAAAGTTTTGAAAGTTTACAAAACTTGCCCTCAAGTTTTGGAACAAGTAAAGTTAAGTTAAAACTTTAGTTCCAACCCTTAGAATTTTAAAAAGTTAAAATTCAACCCTTATACTTATATTATTATGATTTAATAATTATATATATATATGTATAAGAACAAAGTCGTCTTACCGCTAGTACGCCTCATTCACGAAGCCGGTCTATAAGGTGGGTATAAGGTTGTTGCCTATAAAATGGTGACTTAATGGGTGTCCACTCTCACCCACCGCTTGCTTGACTGGTGGAGGGTCGTTAGCCGAACGGGTAAGACAAGGACTTATAAATTCTCATTCAAAGTATGATGAATATTATAAAGTAACTAAATGTTTTATTAAATTCCCAATCTTAGTTACTTTAGGAAAAATGTGAATAAGGTGCTAATCCATGAAATTACACTTTACACTTTGATTAAGTCGTTGGTGGAGCGTGTGTGGTTAACCGGCACACTAACTTGGACTTAACAAGGTAGGTAAAGGGTGACTTAAAGGTTTATTATAGTATCGGTGGAGCGTGTGTGGTTTACCGGCACATCGATTGAGTGATAAACCTTAAGGGTACCAAGTGATTTGCATGGTTACTTCACACCTCGTTTTGTGATCCTCGGCATCCCAGTCACAAAACTTGGAGGGCACACTTGAGATTGAAACATGCCTTTGAAAAGTTCATTGAATCTCAAAGAATCTAGGAATTTCTAAGAACCAATCAAAAACCTAAACATTTCGGTTTTCGTGGTGGAAATTGGTGAATCGTCATTCACCTACCTTTCAAATATGGTATAGCTTAGATTACGGCATACCTCTTCTAAGTTATATTATATTGTGATTGGATCCTAGCCTTAATATTACATTTGGGTGTTTTATTAAGGACTCTCTTATATCTAAACTAATCTTGTTCTCTTCTTTTCAGATGTCTTCAAACAATGCTTCTGGCTCTAATCCTAATGGCTCCTTTACCCTTATGAACTTGTGTGGGAAAGTCACCTTTGATGGATCCAACTTCAATGAGTGGATCAGAAACATCAGGATGATTACCCGCTACGAGGACAAAGAATATGTCCTTGACAAGGAGCTTAAGGAGATTGATGAGACCACTGCAACTCCTCAGGAGATCGCTGACTTTCGGGCACATGAAAGGGATGCTACGAAAGTGGCTTGCATCATGATGGCCACGATGACAGCGGAACTCCAAAAGTCTTATGAGGATTTCTACCCTTATGAAATGCACCAAGATTTGATGGAAAGATACCATCAAAGTGCAAGACAAGAGAGGTATGAAATCATCTGCTCCATGATAACAACCATGATGAAGGACGGGGAATCCGTCACGAGCCACATGCAGAAAATGCAAAGGTATGTGGATCGTTTGCTGAAGCTTAATGTGAACTTCCCTGAGGATCTTGCAATAGATATCATTTTGCACTCCTTACCATCGTGCTATGATCAATTCCGCATGACATATCACATGAATAAGGAAGAGGTCACACTCAGCAAACTTCAGGGACTTCTCAAGACCGCAGAATCAGGTCTTAAGGGGAAGTCGGTTGCTATCACTCCTACTCCAAACTCAACTCCGGTTTTAGCAATTGGGAAAAATCGATGGAGGAAGAGAAAGAGGTCCTCGAAGGGTACCAAGGCTCGGACCCTTGATGGCTCTTCTTCAAGTGGAACCAAGAAAGGTTTCGTCACTCCTTCTTCTGACCCAAAAGAGGCTGAATGCTTCTATTGCCATGAAAAATCTCATTGGAAGCGGAACTGCCCAAAGTACCAGCAGGATGTGAAGGATGGGAAAGTCAAACCCAACCATGCAGGTACTTACACTATCATTTCTAATAACTCACCCCATTCTAAATCTTGGGTCCTTGATACCGGTTGTGGTATTCATATTTGTTGTGACTTGCAGGGACTAAGAAGAAGTGAGAATGTGGAGCAAGGAAGAATAAACTTGATCATGGGGAATAGGAAAGCTTTACCTGTTACCAAGATTGGAGTTTATACTTTATCGCTAAGTAGTGGGTTTAATTTAGATTTGAATAAATGTTGTTATTCGCCAGGAATGGCAAGAAATATTATTTCCTTTCATGCTTTGTACAAACAAGGGTTTACCTTTTCATTTAATAATGAAGTTGGTTCTATAGATGTTTTCTATAATAATGTTTTTTATTTTAAAGCATTACCTTGTGATGGTGTGTATGAAGCTGTATCTGTTATAGATAACTTAGGAAATAATGTTTTGTGTATTGATTCTACTAATAATAATAACTTGGATAAAGCATCATTATGGCATTGTCGTCTTGGACATATAAGCAAGAAACGCATAGGCCAACTCCAAAAGGATGGAGTCTTGGAGTCGTTTGACCTAAAGTCAGATGATAGTTGCGAATCATGCTTACTTGGCAAAATGACAAAATCACCCTTCACAGGCTCGTGTGAGAGGGGTGAAGGTTTGTTGGACCTTATACACACGGATGTGTGTGGACCATTCAAACATGCCACAAGGGATGCTAATCGTTATTATTTGACTTTTACTGATGATTACAGTAGATATGGATATGTCTACTTAATCAAGCATAAGTCAGAGACTTTCGAGAGGTTTAAGGAATTTAAACAGGAAGTCGAGAATCAATTGGGCAGGAACATTAAGATGCTTCGATCCGATCGAGGAGGTGAGTATCTTAGTTCAGAGTTCCTCGACTATCTTAGGGAATGTGGGATTGTCTCACAATTGACACCTCCCAGGACACCACAGTTGAATGGTGTGGCTGAGAGGCGTAATCGAACCTTGTTGGATATGGTTCGTTCCATGATGAGTCGAGCTACGCTACCAATCTCATTCTGGGGGTATGCCTTAGAGACTGCCGCCCATATTCTTAATCTTGTCCCTACAAAGAAAGTTGCCAAAACTCCTCACGAGATGTGGACTGGGAAAGTACCTAAGCTAGACCACATCAAGATTTGGGGTTGTGAGGCTTTCGTGAGACGCGAGACTCATGATAAGCTCGAACCTCGAAGCGAGAGGTGTATTTTCATCGGCTACCCACAACAATCCTTTGGTTACCTCTTCTACAGACCTAGTGATAATGTGGTCTTTGTAGCAAGAAGAGGAGTTTTTCGAGAGAGAGAATTTATAAGCCAAGGGGACAGTGGGAGGCAAATTGATCTTGAAGAAATTCAAGAGTCAAGCGGTGAAGGAACTTCAAACACTAGCCCTCAACTTGAGGAGGAAACTCCTGTTGAGCCAGTTGATGTGCCTGTACCTCTTAGGCGTTCCACAAGAGTTAGGAATGCACCTGAGCATTATTATGGCTTCCATATTACTGCGGAAGGTGAGACACTTATTAGTGATGAGACACTAGTAGGTCTGGATGAACCTAACAGCTACACGGAAGCCATGGCAGGCCCTGAGGCTGCCAAGTGGAAAGAGGCAATGGATAGCGAGATACAATCCATGTATGACAATCAAGTTTGGAACTTGGTTGAAAATGTACCAGGTCGTAAGACAGTGGGGTGCAAATGGATCTTCAAGAAGAAGACCGACATGGACGGTAATGTACACACTTATAAGGCACGACTGGTTGCAAAAGGTTATTCTCAAACTCTGGGAGTTGATTATGATGAAACCTTTTCACCAGTGGCCAAGATAAAGTCTATTAGGGTTCTGTTAGCCATTGCTGCATTTCATGATTATGAAATATGGCAAATGGATGTCAAAACTGCCTTCCTTAATGGAAAGTTGGCTGAGGATGTTTACATGGTTCAGCCAGAGGGTTTTGTCAGTACAGAGTACCCCAATAGAGTGTGTAAGCTCGAGAAATCCATTTATGGATTGAAACAGGCACCTCGCAGATGGAATCTTTGCTTTGATGAGAAAGTCAAGGAATTTGGCTTTTCAAGGAGTGAAGATGAATCTTGCGTCTATATCAAGGCTAGTGGGAGCATAGTCAGTTTTTTGGTACTGTATGTGGATGACATACTACTCATAGGAAATGACATCCCAACCTTGCAGGAAGTAAAGTCCTGGCTTGGGAAGTGTTTTGCTATGAAGGACCTTGGTGAAGCTGCCTATATCCTAGGGATAAGGATTTTGAGAAACAGGAGTAAAAGACTAATTGGACTTAGTCAAAGCACCTATGTGGACAAAGTGTTGAAAAGATTCAACATGCATAACTCCAAGAAAGGTGAGTTACCTATTCAGAGTAATGCCAGATTGAGTAAGACACAAAGCCCTAGCACTGAGGCTGAGATAGCAGAAATGAGTCGACTACCTTATGCTTCAGCTGTAGGATCGATCATGTATGCTATGACGTGTACTCGACCTGATGTAGCCTTTGCTTTAAGCATGGTTAGCAGGTATCAGGGGAACCCTGGCAAGGAACACTGGACTGCGGTAAAGAATATCCTCAAGTACCTGCGAAGGACTAAGGACTGGGTCCTTACCCTCGGTGGGAGTGATGACTTGAGAGTTGTAGGGTATAGTGATGCTAGTTTCCAGACTGATAGGGATAATTTCCGCTCTCAGTCAGGCTGGGTCTTTACCCTAAACGGAGGAGCAATTTCTTGGAAGAGTTCCAAGCAAGAGACAGTGGCAGATTCAACTTGTGAATCAGAGTATATAGCAGCAAGCGAGGCAGCAAAGGAGGCTATATGGCTAAAGAACTTCATCGGAGACCTTGGAGTTGTACCAGCTATAAAAGAGCCAATGGAGATTTTCTGTGACAGCAATAGTGCGGTTGCCTTAGCCAAGGAACCAAGGGATCACGGGAGATCCAGACACATCGACAGAAAATACCATTTTATCAGACATCGAATTGAAGAAGGACTCCTCATGGCGAAGAGGGTATCATCGGATGAGAACCCGGCAGATCCCCTCACGAAGGGACTGAGTAGGGTTAAGCATCTCCAGCATGCTCGGAGCATAGGGCTGAAGGATGATATAAGTTTTAGTAGTTAGATAACCCAGAAATTTGTAAAGTGTAATTGACATTTGATGATGAATAAAAGGTGTTTTATTTATGAGTAAAGTGTTGCTCTCTCTTGTCGATCTTTTACTATATTTCTTTTGCATGTTTTGACTTCCAGAATAATTATGTTTGGTATATCATATTATTCAAACCTCCACAGTCGGTCATATGTCGGAAGTAGGTATGAATCAAGACTGTCATGATTGGTTGCAGAGGTCTAAGGTGTTGGACAAGGCTACAACAATCATGAGTGCTCATAAGTTCTGAGCATTGGACTCAACCCACGCTCACTGGAATCACTTCATGGAATTTTATCTCGAGTGATCGTGAGACGGTAATATCATATAAGTCTTCAAACCTAGAGATATGATTTGTTACTTACGAGTTGGTTATGCATTGATTGTACGAAAACGCATTGGTAACTCGATGTTATAAAACGTGCTTTTGTGTGTAATTCAATGAGTGGTAGAACAAACATATGAGTCGAAGTTTATCTGTTCCTTCTTGGATTAGAAGCTGATATCTGGGCCACTCGATGATTTTGTTTTGACCTATGTACCGGGCCCGGTCAGAACTAAGTTGATGTGTTCAATTAAGTTCTTTGTCAAACAAATCAGAAATCGGGAAACAAACTGCTGGACAATAAGTAAGACAATGTTCCATGTATTTGTCCGGCTGATATCTAGAACAGAGGATTATATGATCACTTATCTAAATGGCGCGTTCTAGTTCAACAGAGTTTAAAGAGCTACGATTGCTGATCGGTTCCTGAAGTTATACTTGCAAATATAGTTACTAGACTTATCCAAGTGGGAGACTGTTGGATATAGTGTCTAAGCCCATAACTATATTTGGTATGTACTTGACCCGACCCGGCATGGTCCATTTGGGTTGCACTTCACCCGAACAATTTATGGATAATATTTGAGAATAGTACAAGTTATGATTTATTAATATATTATAAGTTCTAATATATTAATATAAGATCATATTATTTAATTAGTAGTGATCTATAATTAATCTAGGATTAATTTAGTGATCAAAGATATTACTAATTAAATATGGGCTTCTATATTTATATTGTGTGGGCTAATGCTTATTTAGGATGGGCTAGGCTTGGATGGAAAAGTCCATGGATACTCCATGGAGCTTTGACCCATGGATCTCATGGAAATGAAGAGACATGGGTATTAGGGTTTACATGGATGTAACCCTAATCCACCACACTATATAAAGGAGGCTTTGGTTCTTGAAATCATACTAGTTGACACTTGTTGAGGTGAGGCCGATTTCAAGATAGTAGTATTTATTCTCTCAAAGTTCCAAGTTTGTGGTGATTTGTGACTTTCATTTGAGGCATCCACATTATTGGTGCTAGGCTCTAAAACTCCAAGCAATCAACTACAACTTCAAGGTAAGCATTTCTACTAGCTTTATTTGATTCATGTTCCCCATGCCATGCTAGTTAAGATATGAACCTTGGAAAAATAATTATTTGCATGTATCTTAGACAAACATAGATCCAAGGTTTATTAGGGTTGCATGTACACTTAGGAAGTGTTAGAATGCTCAAAAACCCTTCAACTACCCGACCCAAGACAGTGGAGAAGAGATAGAGAAGGATCCAGAAGAAGAAATGCAAGAAGACTCAGACTCAGATCTCAAGGACAATAACCTACCCTTAGCGGCTCCAATTCAAAATCCTAATCCTCGACCGGAATTTCATGGCTCGACACCTCTATGGGAAACCAACCTGAATTTGCGGAGTCGCGAACAGGGTCAACCCCTTCCATACAATGGAGACCGAAGCTTCTACAATCTGAGCGAGGGAAGTTCAGAAGACAGAGTCCTTCCTATATTGGTTCACCGAATTGCTCGCATTGATGAACAAGGAACGACAGCCATCCATCGAACTGAGGAGAATGATGTGAACACTGGAGTCAATACAGTTCGTATCCGACCGTTAGGATTAGCTCATGGGAGAATCGTAAATTAAAATGAAGCTTGGAAGAGAGAGCTAACTGAAACTCAAACTGAAGTCACGGAACTTCGAGCACGCCAGGCAACGTATGAATTGCGCATGCTCGATATGGAGCGTCAAATAGCAGAACTCAAGGCTCATCCAACCAGTTCCCGTTGCAAGTAGAGGATACTCTACTCACTCCTTATTTTGGATTGTGAAATAACCTTAGTATGTACTCCTAGTAGTACTCTTTTCATGTAAACCTCCCCGTCTAGCAACTCCTGTTTCACTAGACATCTATGCTGTCAAATTTTCCCTGTGTGGTATATTGTAGACCTACCACAAGATAAAGTTTTCACTAGACTTCTTGTTTCTTTTAAAGATCACCATTATCAATTCATACTTTGGCTATGTAGGCAGTTCATGTCATAAACTGTTATAACAACTCACTACATTGTCCCTGTCAATCTAATCTATTGTAGTTCGATGATATTGGACTCAACAACATAGGAGAAGTCTTGTCACCATTTCGTCTGTAACCCTATAGCTGGAAAATGCCTTGTCGCTATTCAAACAGACTAAATCCTTCAATAAATCCAATTTTTCTATCAACTACACCCTTTAGAGAAAGAGACAGTTACCATAGAATAACAAACCTTTACAACTTCAACTAAGGGAAATCCAAACAATGTTGGAGATTAAACATGCCTGAGGAAAAGCAAGGACGTCGTAAATATAGATAGCAGGCTATAACAAATCAGTACCACCGAGGATAGGACAGAGAACAGATCAAACTACTCGTGAAGCATGCGAGTTAGTAGAGAATTTGATGCGTCAGACTAATAAGTCATATTTATTATTAACTAAGGATTTGGTAATTATATTACTCATGCTATGAGATAGATACATCACATCCTTCTTCATAACTAATAATAGTAAGAAAGATACCCTCTCCCAAAACCCATGAAACTAGATCGACTTAAGATTTCAACATCCCTACCCTCAATTGTTAAAACTAAACTTAAATACGATACCTATTTCGACCCTCAATCACAAATACATCCTAAAGAATATAAGTCGAAACATTAGAAACTGAATAACCACATGAGGGAATTATACTTATCGAATCCAACTAACAACGATTATAGTTATCTAACCAACTCGCTTCGCTTCATGTAACATAATCATGTCTTCACATGGAAATAACCGACCAACCAACGAAATACCACTCCTGCATATAGACTCAACTACTTTTCAAGCTGCGGTCATAGCCACCGTGACAATCATCATGGGACATCTCAATGCAAGAAACACTATTAAAACTGGGAAGGATGTCAAAAATTTGAATGTTTGTGACAACCAAGGAAATCCGAATGTCTACCCACAACGATACTCCAAACCACAAACCCAGTAACACGAAACGAAAGTTCATGAATGAAAATGGGGGCAGTTCAAAACAAGGGTCTACCAAAAGACAACGGATAGTGACAGCTCATGTTGTTACTATTCCTACCACCCCCACACCCACAAGGTTGTACAACGGCAACCAGCCTAAGTGCAACCAATGCAACTTTCATCATCACGGACCCTGCCGTGAAATGCATTGCACTAAGTGTAACAGTAAGGGACACACCGTCTGCTACTACAGGGAACCAACCCAACCGACCTCCCCAACCACAAATTTTGTAGTAGACCGTACGTCTTATGAGTGTGGAGAAACGGGGCACTTCCGAAGGGACTGCCCGAAGGCAAACAACAGGAATACCGAGGGAAGTTGCCAAGTATTCGCAATGGACTAGGAGGAAGCCGTTGCAGACCCCACTGTTGTTACGGGTATGTTTTTCCTCGATAGCACATTAGCATGCATTTTAAATTTATAGTGGATCGGAGAGGAGTTTTGTGAGTCATAAATTTAAAAATCTTTTCAAACAAACACCCCAATCATTAAGCAAAACCTTCGTAGTAGTAATAACACTTTTCCTGATCGACTTCACAATTGTTACGATAAGAAGTTCCTAAATAGCTGCTAGAAATGGATTGGCTTGTTCTTCACCATACCAATTGTATGTGCTATGAAAAGATCCTTTGCGTTAACCACCGACTAATGAAACCCTATCAATTTATAACGACAAACCCGACACAACTCCCAAACCGTTTCTAGCTCCAAAATCCCGTAGCACTCATGGGAGGAGTACTATATCCTTTGCAACCTTCCCAAAGTATTACCGATAGACTATTTAGGAATAGCACACGTACGACGAGTCAAGTTCAAACACGGAGGCTAGGAACGATTACAGTTAACCTATCACTACAAAGTGTGTATACGAATGGTATACACAAGGCAATGATAGACAGACCAGGTATGAATTCAACTATGAAGTTCAAGACAAAGCCGACCCGTATTACGAGTAATCAATACTAACATTTAGATGAACATAGAAAAATAAACCCAAATCCACACGACCTCTACCGATCAAAACAATAGACAGAATAATGAAGATCCATTGGAACAACCACGCTAGGATCTGGATTCACTAGAGAACAAGAAGATCAAATGGAACAAAAGTACACACATCTTTCCTCAACAATTAAAGTCCCAGTCAAAATGCGAATTTCGGGATGAAATTCTCTCTAACGGGGGGATAATGTAACACCAGCAAAATTAGGTTAAAAATAAATTAGTTCAGTAACCATATTTGAGTATACTAAGTGATAGATATCGTAACTAGGTTTCCAAAAATATAAAGAACACTAAAATCCGAGTTATAACGAAGAAGTTATGACTGATCGAAGATATGCGACAATACAGGTAAAACAGCGTTAAGCATAAAACGAGAAATTACAAGAAAATACCTTTCAACCTTAGGTGTCTAAATGAAAGTCGTAGATATCCCAAAACCGTGAACATACATAAAAAGAACACCCAAATCCGACTTCATATGAGGAAGTTATGATTTTTCGAAGTTTCGGACATAGAAGTAGACAGCTAAAAACTCGAAATTGAAATCAAGCGACTTTTTGCCAACGTGACCTGAAGGAGAATCGAATATGTCATCAATGGTATTACAATGGTAAAAAGTCTGACGGAAACGGACATTGGATGAAGAAGTTATAAATTTCTAACGGAGTTTTCCTGTCCCGGCCTACAAAAAATAAATAATAAAAATAAATTCAAAATTAGCCGACGGAGACAAAACGAAAGTTGTAGAGCGTAGTCTCACCTACACGTGGATATAAAGAACGTCGAAAACGGAGTTCGTATGAGGAAGATATGAATTTTTGAAATCTATTAAATAATTAAAATATTAAATTTCATTATAAATACCCGATATTATCCGAAGGAGGAGGAGTCACCGGTCTGATCCGGATTACGCCCAGCGTAATTCCTTGGTACGCCCAGCGTAATCCGAGGATTCATACCCTAAATAAAGGGTGCGAGGGTTCCGGGGTTATTTGCTCATTTCTTCTCTTTCTCGTGCTTATGCTCTGCGTTTAAACACCCGAAGCCATCCCGACATCCCGGTTTTCATATCCAAGTTTGGAAGGAAGTTTTACGCTCCCGAGATTCCCGAGAATCCCAAGAAAATCCGCTTTCTCCTGTCGAAGTTCTGTTCGATTATTGTCTTATCTTCTTCAACTCGCCTCTTCTACCAAGTGAGTTCATACCCCCATTTCTACGCTTTTAATTACTTTTAAAATGCTTTTAACATCTTACGGGCGAGAATACAAGTAAACACACGGTTAATCTTGTGTGAAAACATCTATCTTTCTTTATACATTTCAGATTGTTTTAATAACTATCTTGTGGATCTGTTAACATGCATAACATATTACCTTACTTTACCCTCTCGGAATAAAGCATAATTATAAATACTACAAGCTTATTTATACGTTTGCATCATATTAAGGGTAATTATTTTCAGTATACCACTTTTATACATACAAGAACATCCACTTTTATTATGCCTTTGTTAACATTGTGAAAAAGGATAATCATTTCAGAAACAACATTATTCATTTTAATACGGGACTTAATTGACAATCTATGAGACATTCATCTTCATTATACCTAGTAAGGTATTGCTAGAAGTCCTGTTTATAACCAGAATCTCCTGTCCGGAGAACGTGACAAGTGTGTATAGATCTATACGGGACTAATGATCCCGCGCCCTGACTGCTAGCTACAGTCCCCGGGGTGACAGATGTCATCTCATTTCGACGCCTGAAGAAAGTCGCTACAGGCAAACTATGACAGTACGGTTATAAAAACTCACTGGATAGACAATTATTATGGTATTAGTTTTTCATGGGGAAAGTGACTATTATAGTCACTTTTCATTTACAAATATGATCTTCTTATAGCTTTGTTTTATAATAAGACTATACATCATTCTTTTAAGCATGTCATAGTTGCTTACAACTTACGGTCTTGGCCATTTGAGACTACATTTCACTTTTAGGAAAATAAGGGATTTTCCTGTTTCAAACACTTACAGTTTATACAATGATCTTTCATACTCATCTCATACATTTAATAGAAAAATAAGGGATTTTCTGGAAAACATACACGAACTTTCGAATGGCATTCATTTTCTCAAAACACTACTTATGAACTCACCAACTTTATTGTTGACACCTTTTCTTTGAAATAACTTGTATTCTCAAGAAACCGCTAAACCAGGTAGCTACTACTTTTGAAGACTAACGCACTGGCGTTAGTAACATATTTTGGATCACCATATTGTATTTGATATCTTTTGCAATCATGTAACGCATACAATCATGTAAACTTTTCAAATATATTTATATTATGGTGGTGTGTACTTTCTTTACTATTCATTTGTTATGATACTTGACATGACGGCCTCCGTCCCCGAACTTTTCCGCCGTTCTGGTTTGGGGGTGTGACAAAAGGGACCTGGGAATCATGGGGCTCAACGAGTGTATGAACAGACTCGCCGAGTCCAAGGAAATCTCCCAATCTTTGAAGATGGAATCGACGAGTTCTTCATACAACACGGCACGTCATAGACCGGACACATTCTTATGAGGGAGAAGAACTCGCTGAGTTCAAGGAAGAACTCGGCGAGTCAGATGAAGATGGTCCTGATGGTTTGAATGAAGGAGATCATGTCGAGTTCTTGCTAGACTCGACGAGTGGATTCGGGGTTGGATCGGGTTAATGGAGTATGTACTTGACAAGTTGGTAGACCAACTCGGAGAGTCAGATCAACTGGGTGTTGACTTTGACCAATGTTGACTTTGCTTGGTTTTTGTATTGACCCGAGTTAGGCTTGTATGTTCTGTTTGATGACTTGATGGTTTTCGTGTAGGGATTGAGGAGTCGAGGAGAGCCGACCATTATGCCGAGGACAGTTCAAACACTACATGACATCGAGGTGAGTTACCTTCCAGTAGAAGTGGGTCTAAGGCACCAAGGCCGACCCACTAGTAATTGTTAGTTGGGATGATTATCTTTGTGATAATTGTCTGGTTTGGTACTGTTGGATATGTGATTATGCTAGATTGCTAGATATATGAGTATGCTAGTTTGCTAGTTGCTATGTGATGTGAGATAATATCAGTAGAAGGGGGACTAGTCCCCGATTCGGTCGCTAGGACCGATGGGTAGTTTGGACACCCCAGATATGTCTGACAACATGATTATGATATGATATTATGTGTTAGTAGTAGGCGTGAAATAGTCGCCGTGTTCGGTTGAGATAGACTGGAGGGTAGGTCGGCACCCCAGAATGGCTTGTGTGACAATCCCAAATTTTCCATCCAGTTCAGCCTAACACTTGTTTGAAGGTCAAACTCATTGTTGTTATCTTTTAGAACAATTAGAAGTTTATTTGAGCATTCTGAGCCTTGTGCACTTAAGGAATAAGTGTCGGGGTTAATCGACTGAAGTTTTAGCACAAAGAAATGACCCTAAGCACTCATGCAAGGAGTTCACGACCAACACATGGAGTTTACGGCCGTAAACTCCATGTGGGCCGTAAACTCTTGCCTATATTGTGAAATGGTGGTCATTTGTTCATTTCTTTCATTTCCTTGGCCCTAATCCTCTCAAGTACCATCCCGACCTTCGTCCCCGATCTTCAAAACTCGTAAGTTTCTTGCCCTAACTAGTTGATATCATAGATGATCTAGTAATCTTACATGATTTCATCTGTGAAATCATTCCATTTTGTAGATTTTCAAGATCCACCAAGAACACACACTCGTGTTCTTGGCCAATATCGACCATTTGAGCTCGTAAATTGTAAGTGCTCTTGATCCAACTCATTGTACACTAGGTATATCATGTTTAGAGCTTAGAAAACATAAGAAATCAAGAGATTCAAGGAATTTACGGCTAAGACATGTTCTTGGGCCGTAAACCCCTTTTTAGGGTGCAAATGGCCCCCTAACACCTTAGTAAGCTTTGGTTAGTGACATAGAACCGTACCCCATGGACCTAAGGACCAAGATTCACGAAATGGTACTCCTTACCATGAATTTACGGCCGTATACTGATGGGGGAGTGGTCCACGGGCCGTGAACACCATACTAGGTCATTTTAGGACCTTAAACCCACCCAAACACTTGGTTAAAGCTTTGGAACAGTTAACCACTTAATCCCTTAGAGTTTTAAGCCACTTTTGGTGACCAATTGAGAGTTTACAGCCATGAGTTTACTCCCCTAGGCTGTAAACTCCAACACACATGGTCTTTGGACCATAAACTCCCGTATGAGGCTTTACACTCCTTTGTTGCAGCCCGATAGCCTCCTTGCACTTGACCAAAGTGTTTTCCTCGCAATAGGATGTTTATACATGTTTAATTAGTGTTATAATAACTAATTGTTGATATACATATGTCTTCATATGTAATTAGGATCATTGTGTGTGTCTAAGTCTTCACTTGACACCAAGCACTTGTCCGACACTTCCTTCCGATCCGCTCACTGCAGGTGAGTTCATACCCCTTAATTAACCTTTTTAAATGTTTTTAAATACTTTATGGGAGGATACAAGTTGAATCATGCTAATTATTATATCAATCACATGTGATTAATAACTAACATGCAAATAGATTTACTACACTTTTAGCGGTTTTACCAAACAGATTACTTCAAATGACTTTCCAAAACATTTTTACTAGTCTACTGCTCTTTATCAAATTGTCTTACATACTGAATGTTTCTTTTCAAAATTCTGTTACAATTGTGATTCCAAAACAAAGGATTTATTATACTTTAAACTGTTCTTATCAAATAAACTATTTTCAAACTGTTTTACAAACTGACATCAAGTCATACTTTCTTAGATACTAAACTTTTCAATGGTTTTATAAAACTTCTTTTATGCTTTTATATTGTCAATTGCATGCTTATATATGTATAGTTATATAAGTAATGTTTAAAGGACTTAGGAAGGTTAGCCCGCTTTATTTCCTTTTCCACGATGGGATGTGGTCTGGTTAGATATCGGGTATCCGTCCGAAGGTCGTTTAGATATTAGTTATATATCATGTGTACACAGATAGTCATAAAGGTTCTTCCAGTCAGTTCAATACCCTTGGGTAGCAAGGGTATACTTCCATGTTCATACGTACCAGTTACATTACTAGTAAGCTACCATAGGGGTAGTTCAGGAAGATACTAGAACTATTACTAGAACGCGAAATCATATAATGAGTCAGTTCATTCATGAGTCTATACATGCTAGATAGAGAGAGAACACACATTACAGCTAGCACTCGCAGAACATTACAGTACATTACTATACGATTACATAGATACGTTTACATGATTACGCTTACATGAGTACGTTTACATTGATACGCTTAAATGCGTATGTTTACATAGATACGCTTACATGAGTGCGTTTACATATACGATAATAGGACAAACATAACTAGGTGCTATAGCATGGAACGATTTCAGGATCTAACTATACTAATGAATCACAACGCATTGTGATAGTTATATTAGGTATACATGATCATAGTAATGTGCATGTTCGCGGCTTGCAAACATGCAGGGGTCGTGTATGGGTCCCAAAATCTCTTTGACAGCGGAGCATTTAGCATGGGATCTAGCCATCACATTATGCCTTATCCCTCAAATAAGGCAAAATAGTACAAAAGTAGTCACTTATTACAAATACTATAGTACTTACGAAATTACAATAGATTTAAGGTAGTTAGTACGGTGGTAGTTATTTAATACTACACCATAATACTATTTCATTTTCCCATTACATTCACTTCGTGAACATTCACGCGATGCACGGTAATGTAGAAGCTATATTTTTGGTTAATGATAGTCAGATTTGGGAAAATACACACTCTTACAAGAGACACACACAGTTACTAGATGCCTTGCTAGAAGGCTACTTTCAGTAGGAATCATAGGGCTTTCTAGGAGGTTCAAAACGTTTTCATACTTACATTTCATATACGTACAAATACTTACATACAAATTAAGACACTAAAATACTTATGATCTCACCAGCTTTAAAGCTGATACTCTCTTTCAAAATAACTTGTATCCTCAGGTCAACAGTAGACAGGTACTGATGCAAGGTTTAGAGAAGATGGAGCTCGTTCAAGACTCATCTTTCATTTTGATTTATACTTTAGTGTCTATTAGACATATCAGAACACTTGTATTAAAATTATATTATTAATGCAATGGATGATGTTGTTGCTTT
The DNA here is from genome assembly GCF_002870075.4 of Lactuca sativa. NCBI lineage: Eukaryota > Viridiplantae > Streptophyta > Magnoliopsida > Asterales > Asteraceae > Lactuca > Lactuca sativa. The sequence goes on from NC_056625.2 coordinate 280,931,795, forward strand.
TTTACTACTTTTCATTGTTGTGATACTGTATATGACGTCCTCCGCCCCAAAACGTTTCCGCCGTTCACGGTTTTGGGGTGTGACAGCTTGACATGGATAGGTCAGCACCCAGAATGGCTTGACATGGGTCGGTCAGCACCCCAAAATGGCTTGACATGGGTAGGTCAGCACCCCAGAATGGCTTGGCATGCGTAGGTCAACACCCCAGAATGGCTTGGCATGGGTAGGACGGGCGCCCCAGAATTTCCCCGACAATATGTATGCTATGTGATTGTATGGTATGTGGTATGATAGGGGAACTCACAAAGCTTTGTGCTTACAGTTTCAGGTACCTCTTCATTCAAGAGGAAGGAGTCCGCGGTGTAGCAGCGCATCACACACACATGATTTTCACTTAGAGTTTTTTGGGATTGTAATCTGATATTTTGTTACTTCAAGATGATTTGGTTTTGAGACATGATATTATGGTTTTATGTATTGACATGATCTTGGCAATGTTTTGATAAACTAATTTATAAATCACTTAATTTAAAACGAAATTTTTTTGGCCTCAAATTTTGGGATGTTACAAGTTGGTATCAGAGCCCTGGTTTGAGGGATTCGGACACACCCTCGGGGGTGTCTGGACTCAAACCAAGGGACTATCAGATTTTTCACAAAGAAAACAGTTTCTAAAATTTTAAGTTAAAGAATTTTGAGAAAGGACAAGGTGTGTGATGCGTGCGACCGGTCGAGCTCAAGTAAGTTTTCCCCAAGATACACATACTTGTTATGTTATGTGTATGATTTATGATTCTGAAAACTGCATGCTAGATTCGGGCTAAGGATCTAGGAGGATGCCTTGTATGCCTGATATATGATTCTGAGAACTACATGCTAGATTAGGGCTGAGGATCTAGGAGGATGCCTTGAATTCCTGTTGTATGACCTGTATGCTAGGGCTATTTAGCCAACGGTAGGATAGCCTGATTAGGTTATGCCTGATGTGGTTACTCAATGCACGAATACTGCTTGCTTTGTGCTAAAGGGGTCCCAACTAACTTTAACTAACTAGTGAACGGATATGTAACAGTATTCACGAGCTAGTTAGGGAAGGGAAGTAGGGACTCCTAGTGCAGCTGACGGCGGAGAGTAGGTCGGAGGGTACCCTAGGAAAGTATAGGATGGGATCAGTTGGAAACGGATATTGGTAAGGGGACTTGGTGAAGTTGAGGCAATCCTTGAGGAAAGTACGGATAGATGTGGATGGTAGTATGGGCTCGTACTACTGAAAGCAGAGGATTCGTACTCGAGTCAAGGAGGGTCGAGATGGAACCAGGAAACCGAGAGAGTGTGTGAGACCTCTCGGGAGTATGTATGATCCTTAAATTTACGTGTTTATTTTTAGTATGGTGGTCACACGTCATGGAGCATGAGGTTCAAGATCAGGATCAGGCTCGGGTGTAGGGTCCGAGCAGGTCGATGACAGGTTACGCGAGTTCATCACGTCCGAGATCACAAGAGGTATCCTTGAGGCGACCTCGGTTATTTCCGGGTCGATCAAGGAAGGGATTGTTGAGCTGATAGAGGATCGCCTCCGAGCATTCAGGAGTGACTTGGCATCCAGCCAGTCGGGTACGCACACACTGTCCTTTAAGGACTTCAGATGGAGTGGTGTGCTGGATTTTCATGGGGTGAAGGACCCCATTGCTGCCAGGAGATGGATTGAAGACATTAATTATGCACATTTGACGAGCTTCTGCCCGGAAGGGTCGAAGGTCCGCTTTGTTGTGGTATGTCTGAGGGATAGAGCTATAGATTGGTGGGAGTTGGTTGGTGACTCGTTGGGTGCCCCGGCCGTCGAGGCTATGACGTGGTCAGATTTCATGACTAGATTCAGGGGTGAGTTTGCTCCGGCTGTGGAGCTTCAGCAGTTGGCCAGGGAGTTTTTAGATATGAGGCAGACGAATTAGTCAGTAGCGGAGATCACCGCCAACTTCAGGGAGAGGGCCCTGTTGGTACCCCAGTATGCGGGGGATGAGGAGATGCGGAAGACCCGCTACCATGATATGTTGAGGGCTGATATTCGGGAGCATGCCAGATATTCAGCCTGCCCGACCCTGGAGTCCATGATTTCCAAGGCGCGGGAGAGGGAGCTCGATTTGGAGCACGTCAGGAAGAGGAAAGCAGAGACTAAGCATGTGATAGGGGTTTCGGGGAAGAAACCCAAGGAATCCGATGTTAGGTCGAAGGGATAGTCGGGCTAGATCCGTTACACGAAATGCAGCAGGCCACATGAGGGAGCTTGTAGAGCGGGATCGTCGGGCTGCTACAAGTGCGGCAAGACGGGGCACTTTGGCAGGGATTGTACTGCCTCCTCCCCCACAGTGTAGATGTCAGACCTGATTTGCTTCCATTGCAATCAAAGGGGCCATAAGAATGCTAACTGCCCTAGATTGACAACAACGACAACAACAGCGCCAGCGGCGGCGCCGACCCTAGCTTCAGCAAGGGTTACGGATGGCCGGAAGGCCAAGGAAGAGGCTCCATTGGTGCGGATCCGAGCATTACAATTGACAGCCGAGGAGGCACACGCTGCACCCGATGTAGTGACGGGTACGATTTCTTTCTTATGCTTCTATGTTATGTCGTTGTGATTCTGATATGTTATGTATGTGCTCCGTTTAGGATCGTTCCATGTGAACGGTATCCCAGCTCAGGTATTGTTTGATTCGGGTAATACCCGATTGTTTGTCTCTCTTGTGCTTAGCAAGAAGTTTCCTGAGTCTTCGGGCATGTTGGATTTCCCTCTAGAGGTCGAGATTGTGGACGACCGGTCAGTGCGAGCATCAGAGGTTTACCGAGATTGTGTTTTGAGGCTGTTCGAGGAGCATTACCTGGTATATCCGGTTCGCATACCTTTACGGGGGAACAAGGTTATTATTGGTATGGATTGGCTAAGCCCCAATGGGGCGGTGATTGACTGCGCGCAATAGTTGGTGCGGATTAGGACCCCAAGTGGGGGAGAGCTGGTGCTTCAGGGTGAGAGGCCACAGCAAGGACCAACTTTATGTTCAGCAGCGAGAGCTAGGCGCTACCTTTCAGCAGGGTTGCGCAAGATTTGTCACCTATGTTATGGATACCCGGGAGGCGGGTAAGGCGACGGTGGGCGATTTGCCCATGGTACAAGAATTTGCGGATGTATTCCCCGAGGATTTGCCTGGGATACCTCCAGAGAGGTAGGTAGAGTTCAGCATCGACCTAGTCCCAGTGTAACAACGTAAAATTTCCAATTTAATTTTTCATTTTTAAACCACAAAATGTATATCATATCATAATCTCAAATCCATAACAACAGTGTTTTTAAAATAAATCCCAAGCTCTCTCTAACGTGAACTCCATCGGTGTGGGTGTGTACGAGTCAAGCCGTCGCCTTCCCACAGTCCTCGTTGGTACCTGAGACATCAAACACAACAACTGTAAGCATAAATGCTTAGTGAGTTCCCAAAATACCACATACCACAAATACGCCACTCGAGGCTAAACCTGACCCTCCGGTTAAGATGTCTCAGCGGGACCCTCCAGTCCCGCAGCTCGTCGGACCCTCCGGTCCAGTCATAGGTCATTGGGCCCTCTGGCCCGGTCTGAATCGTTGGACCCTCCGGTCCGGTCTATATAATGATACAGCTTACAAATAACACATAGCATGTAATCTCTAATATAACACATAATCTCATACATAGCACATAAGACCCTCTGGTCAACTCAGAATACCACTCAAGGTAACGTATAGTGAGAAGACTCACCTCGCATAACTCGGTAACTCGGAAAACCTCGAACTCGGTGAATAGGACCTAGCCTCCACGTGATCATATGAAATATACACTCGTCATCAACATCATTTCCCAAGGCTAGACCAAACTCTCTAAACACTCTTAAGAAGGGTAAAAGAACATTTACCCCCACCCCCTTGCTTGGCTCAAATACACTAGAGTTGACCAAACCCTAAAACTCAACAAAAGTCAACCCTCTCCAGGTTACGCTGCGCGTACCAACATGTACGCTGGGCGTACCCGGAGCTTCCACAGAATCAGGGTACGCGACACTCTACGCCGCGCGTACTGGGATTACGCCCCCGGTAACACCCAGTTCCCTTATCCCATTCATTCAGACCTTAATCTGTTAAGCCTTTCGTCCAAACTCCAAATCCGACTCCTTTTATACGACTTAACCCATAAAGTCGAGACCTTTATGCCTTTGCATGGCTGTAGAGGTCACTTTGTGCTCAAAACACCATTTCTCTTTCCATAATGGGACTATAACTCATGCATGACACTAGATCCACGACCAATACTGGATTTTTATGAATCCTTAACATCAAACACACTAGAAGAGGCCAAATTCTTGCTCATGGAGACTATTTGCACACAAAGTCTCAAACTTTGGACCCAAAAACCCTAAAATGGTCCCAATAATCAAAACTTAAGAAGAACAAGGAAAGCTCTGAGCTTTTTACCTCAAAAGAGATCTCCAACTACCATAGAGCACGGATCTACACTTGTTTTTCCACTTCTAGCACCAACAATGGCTCCTCCATCCCTTATTCACCTTGAAAAGTTAGCTCCAAACATACACACACACAGACTAAGGCACGGATCTCAGCTCTCAAGGGACCCACTCAAGGAATATGGCGGTTAGGGCAAAGGGCCACATGTTCCTTTTATAGTGCACAAGCCAGAAATTAGGGTTTTCATCTGGGCTCACTACGCCCAACGTACCCTTGAGTACGCCCAAAGTACTTGGTCAAGTCCGTGTCCAAATTAAGCGCGTGAGTACGCGCGACGTACACCCCAGTGCGCCCAGCGTACTCACCATTTCAACATACAACCCAAGGGTCTAATCTTGCCAACTTTCAAAATAGAAGGGCCCTCGAAGTCTCATGCTGCGAACAACTCCGGATGTTGCTCCCGCATCTCCGACTCCGGCTCCCAGGTCAGCTCGGACCCCTTCCGATGTTGCCACTGGACCTGAACCAAGGGCACTTCCTTGTTTCTCAGAACCTTGATCCTCCGATCCAAAATCGCAATCGGCTTCTTGGCATAATTCATACTTGCGTCCACCTGGATGTCCTCCAACGGTACCACTGCCGACTCATCGGCAATACACTTCCTCAATTGCGACACGTGGAAGGTATCATGAATCTGGTCCAATTCCGCAGGTAGCTGTAGGCGATATGCTACCTTGCCCACCCTAGCAATCACCCTAAATGGCCCAATATACCGGGGGCCCAGCTTGCCCCTCTTCCTGAATCGGATCACTCCTTTCCAAGGAGATACCTTTAGGAGTACGAAATCACCGACCTGGAACTCGAGCTCAGATCGTCGCCTATCCGTATAACTCTTCTGACGACTCTGAGCGGTCAACAACCTCTGTCTGACCTTCTGGATCTGCTCTGTCGTCTGAAGCACTATCTCCGTACTACCCATCACGCATTGCCCCACCTAACGCCAGCTAATAGGGGTACGGCACCTCCTCCCATACAACAGCTCAAAGGGTGGCATACCGATGCTCGAATGATGGCTGTTGTTGTAGGAAAACTCCGCCAAGGGCAAATATGTGTTCCAGCTCCCACCGAAATCCAACACATATGCTCGGAGCATGTCCTCGAGCGTCTGAATCGTCCGCTCACTTTGCCCGTCAGTCTGTGGGTGGTATGCGGTACTAAAATGCACCCTCGTACCCAACTCCTCGTGAAATTTCTTCCAGAATCTGGAAGTGAAACGCACATCTCGGTCTGACACAATCGAGATGGGTACTCCATGCCGCGATACCACTTCCCTCACGTATAGCTCTGCCAATCTTTCCGCAAAGAACTCTCGCTAATAGCGAGAAAGTGGGCGCTCTTCGTCAATCGGTCCACTATCACCCAAATCGCGTCGACACCCCTTGCTGTTCTCGGCAATTTGGTGATGAAATCCATGGATATCTGCTCCCACTTCCACTCCGGAATCTCAAGTGGCTGCAACTTACCATGCGGTTTCTGGTGCTCGGCCTTAACCCTATGACAGGTTAGGCATCTCTCAACGAACCACGCCACATCCCTCTTTATACATGGCCACCAATACTCCCTCTTCAGATCTAGATACATCTTAGTGGCCCCGGGATGGATCGAAAACTTCGATCTGTGTGCCTCCTCCATCAAGATAGTACGCGTCCCGCCCACAAACGGTACCCAAATCCGACACTGAAAGGTCATAAGCCCTCGGCTATCGGTAACAAACCCCGACACCTTCCCGATAACTCGCTCTCTCTTACGGTTCTCCGATCTCACTGCCTCGGCCTGGGCCCCTCTGATGGTATCCAATACCGGAGTCATCACTGTCAACCTCATATAAATATCTCGCATCGGGGCACCTTCTGCCCTACTACTCAGGGCGTCGGCTACCACATTAGCCTTGCTCGGGTGGTACAGGATCTCGCAATCATAATCCTTTACCACATCCAGCCATCTCCTCTGCCGCATGTTCAGATTGGTCTGATCCATCAAATACTTCAAGCTCTTGTGGTCCGTGTATATCGTATACCGAACACCATACAGATAGTAACGCCAGATCTTGAGGGCGAACACCACTGCCCCCAACTCCAAATCGTGGGTGGGATATCTCGTCTCATGAGGCTTTAACTGCCTCGATGCATACGCGATCACATGCCCTCTCTGCATCAACACCGCTCCCAACCCCGATATCGATGCATCATAGTACACCACAAAATCCTCCATCCCTTCCGGTAGTGCGAGCACGGGAGCTTCGCACAATCTCTGGCGAAGGGTCTCAAACGAGGTATGCTGCTCTGGACCCCATGAGAAAGTAACACCCTTCCGGGTCAACTTGGTAAGTGGCACGGCGATCTTGGAGGAATCTCTGATAAATCTCCGATAGTAGCCTGCCAGCCCTAAGAAGCTCCTGATCTCCGTAGGTGACCTCGGCACCTCCCAACTCATCACAGCCTCGATCTTGGCTGGGTCAACCAATATCCCATTATGGTTAACGAGATGCCCTAAGAACTGGACCTCCCGTAACCAAAAATCGCACTTGGAGAATTTGGCGAAAAGCCTCTCCGATCTCAGAACTCCAAGGAGCTCCCTCAAATGTTCCTCATGCTGCTCTCTGGTCCTCGAATACACCAGGATGTCATCAATGAATACAATTACCGAATGATCCAACATCGGCCTACACACCCTGTTCATGAGATCCATGAACGCCGTTGGTGCATTAGTGAGCCCGAATGGCATCACCACGAACTCGTAATGCCCGTAACGAGTCCTAAACGCCGTCTTCTGGATATCCTCATCCTGAACTCTCATCTGGTGATATCCCGACCTCAAGTCTATCTTGGAGAACCAAGACGCCCTGTGCAACTGATCGAATAGATCGTCGATCCTCGGTAACGGATAACGGTTCTTGACCGTCAACTTGTTCAACTCCTGGTAATCAATGCACATCCGGTGTGAACCATCCTTTTTCTTGACAAAAAGGATCGACGCTCCCCAGGGAGAGCTACTGGGACGTATGAACCCTTTCCCCAACAACTCTTGCAGCTGTGAGGATAACTCCTGCATCTCTGGCAGTGCTAGCCGATATGGCGCCTTAGTGATAGGCGCAACCCCGGGAATCAAATCGATACGAAACTCCACCTGCCTCTCGGGAGGCACACCCGGCAACTCCTCGGGGAACACGTCCGGAAACTCACACACTATCGGCACCTCATCCACTGAACTTGGCCTCCCAGCGGCCTCTCGTACATCCGTCACATAGGCTACAAACCCCTTGCAGCCATGCTGCAAACTCCGTCTCGCTCTGGCAGCCGAACAGAATACTGAACCACCACGAGTCCCCTCGCCATAAGCTCTCAGCACTCCCCCACTAGGATCTCGGATCGTCACCAATTGACGCTCACAATCTATGACAGCCCCGAAATGGCTCAACCAATCCATGCCTACTATAGCACAAACATCCCTCATAGCAATCAGAATCAAATCAATCGGAAACACCACCCTGAATATCTCCAGCACGCATCCACGTATCACCTCGGTAGCACATACCTCACGCTCATCTGCTATGGAAACCCGCAGAGGTCGACTCAACGCCTCTCTCAGAATACTAATGTATCGACTAAAAGTCACAGATATGAAAGACCGAATCGCACCCGAGTCGAACAACACTAATGCAGGTACAGAACTCACAAGAAAAGTACCTACGCATAACATATAGCAATTACAATAGCATAAACTCATCATAAATAGAAAAAGATTACATACCCGCCACGACGTCAGGCGCTGCGCGGACCTCCTCCGCAGTCAACTGGAAGGCTCTCCCCCTAGCCTTCGATGCTTCGGCCTTCACTGGCCGGGTCTCAGTAGCTCGAACCGCAGGTGTAGATCCCTGCGCTGACCTCTGAAGCTGGGGGCACTCGGCCTTCCGATGGCCGGTCTGGTTGCAATGAAAGCAAACCGAGAACCCCTTAGGACAATCCCTCGCGAAATGTCCTTCCTTCCCACACTTGTAGCATACCCCAGTCTTGCACGACCCATCATGGCTCTTGCCGCACTTCCCACAAGTGCGGCCCCTCGAACTACCCATCCTCGAATCAGCGGGCTTTGCCTGCTTGGCGGCCGGCTGTGACTGCGCCGGTCGCCGATCACCCCTCTGAGACTCGGTCTCCTCCCTCACATGTGTCTCAAGCTCAATCTCCCTCTTCCGGGCATTTGCCTGGAGCTCAGCAAATGTCCGGTAAGTCAAGTTCGCCACGAACTCATGGATGTCCCTCCTCAGTATACTCAGATAACGGCTCATGCGAGCCTGCAGTGGACACCTGTTCTGGGCAAAACAGCGCCCGCTCATGAAACATCCTCGTAATCACTGTCACCGACTCAGTCCCCTGCTTGAGGGTCAGAAACTACTGAGCTAAACGTTCCCTCTCCACCTGGGGAACATACTCGTCACGAAACATCGCAGTAAACCACTCCCAAGTCACTGCAGTCAGCTCAGCTGTCGAATAGCTCGCGGTTACAAACTTCCACCAGTCCTTCGCCCCCAAGTGAAGCTGGTTGAGTGCGAATCGCACCCTCAAGTGCTCCGGACACGAGCACGTATAGAAACACCCCTCTATGTCTGAGATCCACCTCATAGCGGTGATCGGATCCTGTGTACCATCGAATTCTGGTAGTTTCGTGTTGCTAAACTCTCGGTACAGCAACGAATCACCACCCTGGGGTCTCGCAGCAGCAACAGCTGCTGTGGCTGCAGCAACAGCAACATCAGTCAAGGCAGCGTAACGCTCGTCAAACGTCTCGATCAGTGTGGTCTTAATAGACCCAAACATTTCCGGAATCTCGGCTCTGATGGCAGCAGTCACCTCCTCATGGATGATCCGTCGGATCTCCTCATCACTCACCCCACTGCTCCCGGCGGTATGGCGTGTCCCGACCATGATCAACCTCTGAAATACAACATAATTAATATTAGGGACACTCTCGAGTATACTCACACTCGATAACTCAAGCATCCTCAACTTCTGATACCCCAAGGATTCTTACTTGGACTGCGCACCAATCCGGTGTTTTCAATAGTACGGGCCCAATACTATCGTCCACATCGAATCAATATACAACCCAAGTCCTCCTCCTAGGATCCCAAGTCGTAAATACTCTACTCTCGCTATGCACTGGCTACCCTCAGTAGACCTCTCATGAGCTCCTCACTGCTACCTACTCACTCTCAAGGTATCTCATAACAGCAGTAATCTCCTAGGCTAAGGCATCACAAATCAGGCCACTCTAGTCCTCATAGGAGTACCTAGCCTCTCTAACATGCATAACATAATATCTCATAACTCATAACATATAATGTAAAGGTATTTTGGGGATTAACCGTTCGGGCACTGGCTAACCGTACACACCATCCACTCTGCTTGTTTCCAAAACTTCTTTTTCTTTTTAGAAAATTTGTAGTTTTTGTTGTATAATTTCTCAATTCCTCGAGTTGAGTTCAAATACGCCCGAAGGTGCATCCGAATCCCTCAAACCAAGGCTCTGATACTAACTTGTAACAACGTAAAATTTCCAATTTAATTTTTCATTTTTAAACCACAAAATGTATATCATATCATAATCTCAAATCCATAACAACGGTGTTTTCAAAATAAATCCCAAGATCTCTCTAATGTGAACTCCATCGGTGTGGGTGTGTACGAGTCAAGCCGTCGCCTTCCCACAGTCCTCACTGGTACCTGAGACATCAAACACAACAACTGTAAGCATAAATGCTTAGTGAGTTCCCAAAATACCACATACCACAAATACGCCACTCGAGGCTAAACCCGACCCTCCGGTCAAGATGTCTCAGCGGGACCCTCCAGTCCCGTAGCTCGTTGGACCCTCCGGTCCAGTCATAGCTCATTGGGCCCTCTGGCCCGGTCTGAATCGTTGGACCCTCCGGTCCGGTCTATATAATCATACAGCTTACAAATAACACATAGCATGTAATCTCTAATATAACACATAATCTCATACATAGCACATAAGACCCTCTAGTCAACTCAGAATACCACTCAAGGTAACGTATAGTGAGAAGACTCACCTCGCATAACTCGGTAACTCGGAAAACCTCGAACTCGGTGAATAGGACCTAATCTGTTAAGCCTTTCGTCCAAACTCCAAATCCGACTCCTTTTATACGACTTAACCCATAAAGTCGAGACCTTTATGCCTTTGCATGGCTGTAGAGGTCACTTTGTGCTCAAAACACCATTTCTCTTTCCATAATGGGACTATAACTCATGCATGACACTAGATCCACGACCAATACTGGATTTTTATGAATCCTTAACATCAAACACACTAGAAGAGGCCAAATTCTTGCTCATGGAGACTATTTGCACACAAAGTCTCAAACTTTGGACCCAAAAACCCTAAAATGGTCCCAATAATCAAAACTTAAGAAGAACAAGGAAAGCTCTGAGCTTTTTACCTCAAAAGAGATCTCCAACTACTATAGAGCACGGATCTACACTTGTTTTTCCACTTCTAGCACCAACAATGGCTCCTCCTTCCCTTATTCACCTTGAAAAGTTAGCTCCAAGCTCAAAACATACACACACACAGGCTAAGGCACGGATCTCAGCTCTCAAGGGACTCACTCAAGGAATATGGTGGTTAGGGCAAAGGGCCACATGTTCCTTTTATAGTGCACAAGCCAGAAATTAGGGTTTTCATCTGGGCTCACTACACCCAGCGTACCCTTGAGTACGCCCAGCGTACTTGGTCAAGTCCGCGTCCAAATTAAGCGTGTGAGTACGCGCGGCGTACACCCCAGTGCGCCCAACGTACTCACCATTTCAACATACAACCCAAGGGACTAATCTTGCCAACTTTCAAAATAGAAGGGCCATAAAGCTTACCTGGATTTTGGGTTGTTACACCTAGGTGTGGCTCCGATAGCCAAGGCACCGTATCGGTTGGCTCCTCCTAAGATGCAGGAGTTGTCTACACAATTGTAGGAGCTGTTAGACAAGGGATTCATTAGACCGAGCAGTTCACCCTGGGGAGCCCCGATTCTGTTTGTGAAGAAGAAGGACGGGTCGCATCGAATGTGTATAGACTATCAGGAGCTGAATAAGGTAATGGTGAAGAATCATTACCCACTCCCGAGGATTGATGACCTCTTTGACCAGCTACAGGGAGCGTCTTGGTTCTCCTTGATTGATCTGCGTTCAGTATATCATCAGATGAGGGTCAGAGAGGAGGATGTGCAAAAGACTGTGTTTTGGACGCGTTATGACCACTATGAGTTCGTGGTGATGCCTTTCGGGCTCACCAATGCTCCTACCGCGTTCATGGATCTCATGAACCGCATGTGCAGACCGATGTTGGATCGGTCTGTGATAGTTTTCATAGATGACATCTTGGTTTATTCCAAGACGCGAGAGCAGCATGAGGAGCACTTGCGGGAGTTTCTGGATACTTTGAGGAGGGAGATCTTGTATGCTAAGTTCTCCAAGTGTGAGTTCTGGTTGCGGCAGGTGCAGTTTCTTGGGCACCTTGTCAACTAGGATGGGATTTCGGTTGATCCAGAAAATGTGGAGGCCATGATGAGGTGGGAGGTTCCGAGGTCTCTATCTGAGATTTGTAGCTTCCTGGGACTGGCAGGCTACTATCGGAGATTCATTCAGGACTTCTCAAAGATAGTCGTACCCCTGACCCGGTTGACGAGGAAGGTCGTGGTCTTTCGCTGGGGGCCTGAGCAGTAGGCTGCATTTGAGATATTAAGACAAAGATTGTGTGAGGCGCCAATCTTAGCCCTGCCGGATGGCATGGAGGATTTTGTTGTATATTGCAATGCGTCCATCTCGGGTTTGGGCGCGGTATGGATGCAGAAGGGGCATGTTATAGCTTACGCTTCTAGGCAGCTGAAGCCTCACGAGGCAAATTATTTGACGCATGATTTGGAGCTGGGGGTTGTTGTCTTCGCCCTCAAGATTTGGTGTCATTACCTCTATGGGGTTCGTTGTACCGTTTTCACAGACCACAAGAGCGTAAGGTATCTAATGGACCAGCCAAATCTGAATATGAGGCAGCATCGGTGGCTCGATGTGGTGAAGAATTATGATTGCGAGATCCTCTACCACCCGGGGAAGGCTAATGTCGTGGGCGATGTGCTTAGCCGCATAACAGTGCCGACCAGGGACATTTGTCTGAGGATGACAGTTGTGACTCCGCTGTTGGAGCATATTCGGGAGGCCCATCAGGAGGCCGTGAAAGAGGAACATCGGAAGAGTGAGCGAATTGTGGGTCAGGATTCCTCCTTCGACTATGATAGCCGAGGATTGTTGACTCTTCACCGTAGGGTGTGGGTCCCTTATCATGGGGGTGTGCACCAGGTATTGATGGCAGAGGCGCACAAATCCAGGTTCTCTATCCATCCCGGGGCGATGAAGATGTACAGGGATCTCCGACTCGATTATTGGTGGCCCTGTATGAAGAGGGACATAGCTTGGTTTGTGGAAAGGTGCCTGACCTACAGGAAGTTCAAGACTGAGCAACAGAGACCTCACGGCAAGGTCCAGCTATTGGATATCCCTTTGTGGAAATGGGAGGATATTACTATGGACTTCATTACGAAACTTCCCAAGACCGCGCGAGGAGTGGATTCGATTTGAGTCATCATGGATCGATTAACCAAGAGCGCCCATTTTATTCCAATTCAGGAGAGTATTTCAGCCGAAAAGTTAGCCGATATTTATATCAGGGAGGTAGTGGCGCAGCACGGGGTGCCAGTTTTAGTGATTTTGAACAGGGACGTGCGGTTCACTTCCAGGTTTTGGAAGAATTTTCATGACGAGCTGGGTACTCGACTGCATTTTAGCACTACCTTTCACCCGCAGACGGATGGTCAGAGCGAGCGGACCGTCCAGACTCAGGTGGATATTATGCGGGTGCGCGTTTTAGGCTTCGGAGGTAGTTGGGATACTTACCTTTCGTTGGCTGAGTTCTCCTATAACAATAGCTATCATGCGAGTATCGACCGTCCTCCTTTCGAGATGTTGTATGGGAGGAAGTACAGGACCCCGATATGCTGGGGAGAGGTTGGACAGAGGGTCATGGGGAGTACCGAAGTGGTACTCAAGACTACGGAGAAGATCCAACAGGTTCGGAGCAGGCTTCAGACTGCTCAGAGTTGCCAGAAACGTTATGCTGACAAGCGTACATGGACTTTCAGGTCGGGGATATGGTGCTCCTGAAGGTGTCACCTTGGAAGCACGTCATTCGATTCAGGAAGCGGGGCAAGTTTGGCCCTAGGTATATTGGACCCTTCAGGGTTATGGCCCGGGTGGGCAAGGTGGCATATAGGCTGGATCTGCCAGCCGAACTCAGTCAGATTCATAGAACTTTTCATGTCTCCCAGTTCGGGAAATGTCTGGTAGACAATTCGGCGGTGGTGTCATTTGAGGATATTCAGGTTGATGACAGCCTGAACTACATCAAGCGGCCAGTGGAAATCCTTGACATGAAGTCAAAGGATCTGAGAAACAAGAGAGTGGAGCTGGTAAAGGTGCAGTGGCAGCACCGAAAGGGCTCGGAATCGACCATGGAGCCAGAGGACGAGATGAAGGAGCATTACCCCGAGCATTTTCTGGATCGAGCAGTAGACTTCGAGGACGAAGTCTAAGATAAGTGGGGAGATTTGTAACACCCGATTCCTGGTATGCAGTTAACTCAATCGTCTAGGACTCGACGAGTTGGAGGCCCAACTCGTCGTGTAGAGTCGAGATCCGCGGACAGTTTATGTCACACCCCCGAACCAGACGGTGGAAACGTCCGGGGGCTTGTGCGTGACTTCATCTTGAAAAATCATTACAGTGAATATAATTGAAACATAACATCATCATCATCACACATGTAATAATACAACATTCATTGTTTACATCGAGTATTGTATTTGAATATTACATGCCAAAATAGTAAGAGTATGATGAAACAAAATATAACACAATATCCATTAGTTTGTTTCGTTCATCCTGCTTCAACGATTTCCTGATAATACAAGTTATTTTGAAAACGGTCAACATAAAAATGTTGGTGAGTTCATAAGCATGTTTGTGAAAGTGATTTGTATAACTTTGAAAACCACCAGAAAATCTTATATTTTCTGCAAACTGTTTAGTGTGTTTGTGTCAAATCTTGTATTAATGCATGTATGTTATTGTTTATTTGACTAAAAGGGTAAAGAGAATATAAAGAGAATGTAAAGAGAATGTAAAGAGCATGTTCCCAGACAACCCGATGTTGTCTGTAAAAGAGAAAGCTGCCATACCAACCCCCGAGGTTGAGTACCAATACAAGAATGTTTCCGAGTAATCCAAGAGAAAAGAGAATGGTCTTCCGTAAACTTCATAACGTTAATTCCTCTAAGTGAGTCGTCATAACCATACTAAATAATGACAATTTCGCCTTTCTTGGCGTTGTTGGGCGCCGGTTTTGATTTTTGATTATAAGGTTTTCGTCACCCTAGACTGAGTTAGTCTAACTATAACAAACAGCTCAGGTGTGGGGTGTCATCCCCATATAGATCTATACTCAAATCCCCGCTCTCCCTCCAAGAGACTCTGGTTATAACTGATGGGTTTTGGTTATAAGACATCCTATGTGCTCATACAAACCCAAATGCTCGGATCTAGGTTTCTCTATTGTACATGCAAGTTATACAAGGCTATAAACCCTAATTCTAGCATATGGGAATCAATATTAACATATAATTCGGTTTAAGATATTACCTTGATTGTTATGTAGCAATAACAATCCCAAATCTCCTTGAATTGACTTTGGAAGGCTTAGAGTCACAAGTGTCACTCCTCTAATGGCTTAC
Source organism: Lactuca sativa (assembly GCF_002870075.4). Classification (NCBI taxonomy): domain Eukaryota; kingdom Viridiplantae; phylum Streptophyta; class Magnoliopsida; order Asterales; family Asteraceae; genus Lactuca; species Lactuca sativa. The sequence goes on from NC_056625.2 coordinate 280,947,196, forward strand.
AAACACCATAAGCAAGTGGAGAATGTATAAAGAGAGAGGAGAGAGGTAGGAATTCGTCCTTAGGACTTCTTGGGAAGGCTTAGACGAATTCATGGGCCTTAGGGGGTTTATATAGGTGTAAAGATTAGGGTTTTAATCTTTATCCTTATCTAGTTGCTTGCCCACCAAGCAACCATAAGATAAGTCTTAGAAACTCTTATCCTAGTCGAATTCTAAGGCATTATCTCCTTAAATTCGTTCACCCTATATTTAAGATAATCCTTACCTTATTTTGTAACTATCACATAATTACAATTCAGCCCCTCTAGTTTAATTAATTACACTTGATCACAAAATTAATTCTTAATTAATTATTGACCAATATCAATTAAACAAAATGATTTCTCCTTTAATATATTATTCTTATAACATATTAATAAATCATAATAACCTCTCTCTCTATTTATTTCTCCAATCAAGTTGTTTTGGTGAAGGCAACCCAAAAGGACCATGCACCATCGGGTCAAGTACATACCAAAATAGTTATGGACTTAGACACTAATCCAACAGTCTCCCACTTGGATAAGTCTAATAACTATTCTGCGTATGACTTCAGATCCTGATCTGCAATCGTAGCTTTCCAAAGCCGCTGTCAACTCTGATCATATCAGATACGTGTGTCCTTAGATAAGGGATCATATATTCCTCCATTCTAGATATCATATGAGATATGATTTCAAATCATTCTCTTTGTACTATATCTCGATTCCCGATTTATGACGACTGACTAATTGAACAAATCAAATTAGCCCTAGCCCGGCCGAGCATTTACGTTTGTCATCACTAAATCATCGAGGGGCCCAAAGATATCGCTTTTATTCTACTTTGAATAAAAGGAACGGATAAACTTTGATACAATGCTTGCTTGTACTCACTCACCGAATCACACACAACAATATGTTTTATAACACCAAGTTACTAGTGCATTTACATATTATCAATGTGCAACCGATTTGCAAGATACAACTCACCCATCTTGGTTTCAAGAATATAAGATGTTATCGTCTCACCAATCACTCGTGCTACAATTCATGGAGTGATCCAAGTGAGTGTGGGTTTAATCCAATGCTCAAACTCATATTCATAAGCACTCATGAACGTTGCAGCAAACATTTGCTTATGTCTAATACCTTATAGACAATCCACACACCAATTCATGACAGTCTTCATTCATATCTACTTCCAACATATGAACAACTGTGGCCCGTCTGAATAATTCGATTATTCTTAATAAACTCAATTATTCTGGAAGTCAAAACATGCAAATGTGAAACACAAAAATAATACTAATCCCATATGGCCTCAAACCTTTGAGCATAAATAAAACACCTTTTATTTATCTCCATATCGATTACTCATTATTTTTCGTTTCGGTTAATCAACTTCTTACTTGAATTACAACACTTGTCCCATGTTCCTAGCATGCACACAATGTTTACCTATGGTTCTTACTTTGTGAAATAGATCACATTGAACACATTTCCAAACATTCTCATTTCACAACTCTAAATCCGTTTTTCATAAGTTAAAGAATATCAAATTCTTGCTACTTATAGAATATGCTAGATTCTAACATTCTATGCAACTATCCTTTCGTAATGTCACTGCACCAAAGTCACAAAGACTATTGCCAATGATATTACAAAGTCCTCTATCGGAGATTGTTACAAGACAATTCCATAGACGTGATGTCTCTCACTCAAAGTACATTCCTTTGAACATCCTTTTGCATAGAAGTTTCTAATCTAGTCATAGATTTCTTAATATTCAATTCCCAATATGGACACGTTTCCATAATTTCCATATGACAACTCATTCTTAATAGAATCTTTTCTATTCATAATAATGTCGATATGGTCCATCCAATACCATGCTTCCAACTACTCACAAGCGACCAATCCTCGTCGAACTTTGGATTGTCCTTTGATAGTTGTTTAATTATTTTAGCCAAAACCAATTCTTGTCCTTTTTCCTTCTAAATGCGCTAGACATTTGGAAAATTTTAGAATGGTCAAACATTAAAGCATTTGCATTCGATCATATACCCGAAGCGTATGGGACACGACGCATAATGTTTTATTTGCTATGTTCTCAAAATTCGAAATTTTAAGAACACACTATGTACCCTTGACTAAATTTATTAACATTTCTCAACCTAATCCTTTAGATTTGAAATGAAGCATAATATTATCTCCCTTAATTATAGCAAAACAACTTTATAACCCTTACTACTTTGCAAGGTATAACTCTTGTTTTCTATAATTAATATTTCCATCTTGCAATACGTGCCTTAATAATCATACAATCATAACATTTATGCTCCCACTATCATGAAGATTATTATAAAACATAACACTTATGCTCCCACTAGCTTCGACATGTATTCATAAACATCTTAACTTTCAGAAAAACAATGCTTATTGAATTTCTTAAGTTCATGTTTCTAATACTTAGTGCTTTGATAATCTTTTATCAAGGCTTCTTGAACTTATACACCTTTGCCTTAGATAGTTCATATGTGTGTAAACAATTGCCAAACCTCACAATTCAAATTATGGAAAGGGATACCGTAACCATAATCGAATTCAAGAATGCAATTTTACAATCACTATCTTCTTAAAATCTTTCTTAGTGAAAGCATTTCCTCACAATCATTTTCACGAAGGAGTAAATCTTATGACACTTAGATTTAAATGGTGTATGTGTTCCTATCCATGTGAATTTGTTAAAACCAAAGTTTACGACAAATTCATACTCATATGGATCGAACTTTCTTAATCTTGATTTATTGCCTTATGGTAGCACAGCTGCCCACCATGTCTTCCAAGTAGTTAAGCAACTCACCCTTTCCTATCAATGTACCTTTCATTGATTAAGGTGCTTTGCCTTTTATGCTTTCAAAATGAGAACTCATAGAACTCACATGCATAATTAGCTCGATTTGATTGGCACAGAAACAAAATGATGTCAACACGATAGGTTGTAAACCTCAACTCGTGTGCTAGTGATGATTGATAAGGTTTATTTGATTTGTTCTTGAAACCTTTCAAGACCATTAAGACTCCCACTGACTCCTTGACATATAAGATTCTCTTGTCAAAACATTTCTTGACAAATAAATATTCAAGAGTTATTGTAGCTTTTATCAAGACAAAACACTTCATAACTTTGGTCCTAGTTGGTCTTTGTCTTATCCAAAACATCACAACTTTCCACAATTGATGAATGTTATAAACCTTCTTAATATTTGTCACTCATTATCACAATCTTAACTCTAAGACTTGTTTTGGAACGAAGTATGATTGACTTTTTGATTTAACCATTTCTTCAATCCTTGATTCCTCTTCTCAAACATACAATTGCACTAAGACTCACGTAGAGGATCAATTGAGATATGGTTCTTAATCATTAAGACCTATCATAAAGCATAAAAGCTACTCTCCCTTCTTCTTAGAATGGAGAAACTTTTATCTTTCTGCCTACATGATTCTTCTTATTCGTTTTGCTATTGATTTAAACCTTTTTAATCAATTCCGAATTATACTTAATCTTATCATATTTACTGAACCATGACGAATATCTTGTTACTCTTATGGTGGACTTTGACCCACACACGACTTTGTGTACTCGATCTCCTAGTCCTTCACTTGACACTTTGTCAATGAATTAATCTAATTTCCAAATATGAAATTTCTCATTCATCGAGCAACCAAGTTGCGTGATTCCAAATTTCTATCCAATTGAAACTTTGGGCGATGAGAAACTCTCCCTATTTGGTAAATTATCGACTTTCCATAAATAACATAATAAGAACCAAATCCATTATTGTTAATAATAGAAACATTTTAACATCAATTTTTCATACACGCCATTGCAAGGATAAATAAATAAAATTTAAAATCAAAATTTATTTTATTGCGGAAAAATTTGTCCTTACAATGCAATTCATTGAAAAACTTATGCTAATACATCTTTCTTAGCAATCTAACTCTAACTCTAAGTAGTAGCTTAAGAATCTAATCTTCGAGAAATGCGATCGAAATCCATTCCTTCATGGTTAGATTCTGCTCACTTCTTCCTTTAAGCTCCCTTTCTTTTCTTCGATTCTACAAAACATCAGTTGTAATCTTATCACATTATGTATTAAGAATCTAGAATGAAGCTTAAAAGATTTAGTCAATGGATTTTACCTATATTAGAGCCATACATTTCGACTCTCCCATCTCTTAGATCTCTTAGGTAAATGGGGTAGCTTCGTCTCCAATGCCCTTTCTCTTAGCAATAAAAGCAAATTGACTCTTTTGGAACAGCACATGGAACTACTTCAGACATCGCCTTTCTCTTATGATCAAACTTTTTGATCATTGCATGTCTTTCGTTGCCATTGCCTATATCCATAAAGGTCTTGAAGGCAAATTCACCAATCAATTTTGCTTTTCTATTGCGCCAAACCATTGCTGATTCAGCAGCAATAAGCATATAGGTGAGATCTATAAGGGTCACGTCGCGGTTCATCATATAGTACTCTCTTACGAACTCACTATATGAGTTAGGAAGTGACTGAAGAACCCAATCAACAGCCATTTCATTACAGACAACGGATCTCAACTTCTTAACCTATCAATGTGTGACTTCATCCCTAGGACGTGTGCACACACCGGCTTTCCTTCTTTATGTTTACTTGCCAGAAGGGCTTGAGTGATCTTGAACTTTTCAAGTCTTTGAACTTGTGGGTTAGGGAGAATAATTGGAGGAGGAAGAGGAAGTGAAGTATGATCTCTTGTTTCTCGATCGAATCGTGGAATATCATCTTCATGTGGAATGCTTGTTCCACGAGATTTGAGACGACCATAGTTGTCAAACTTTGACATCTACAAAACGAATTCAAGTTAGTTGATAGATTGAGTCCTTAGGAAATCACCCAAATGAGATACTAAGGCTAGGACCCAACACAATATTCTACAACTCGGGAGAGGGATGCCGTAACCCTAATTGCAGAATATTTGAAGGTAAGTGAATGACGATTCACTAATTTCCACCACGAAAAACGAAAAAGAATTTTAAGTTTTAAATCTATGAAAACTCCTAGATCCTTTGAGATTCATTGAACTTTCAATGGCATGTTTAAATCTCGATATGCCCCTCTTGTTTGTGACTGAGATGCCGAGGATCACAAAGCGGGTGTGAATAACCATGCAAACTTACATGGTGCCCTCACATGTTACAGTCATCTATTCGATGTGCCGGTAAACCACACACGCTCCACCGAACTATGACAAACATTGAGTCACCTTTTGCTACCTTTGCTTAGAACCATTTAGTGTGCCGGTAAACCACACACGCTCCACTAACGTCTTCGCAAGGGCACAAAGTGTAATTTCATGGAATTGCATCAATTCACTTTTGCCTAAGTAACTAAGATTAGGAATTTTATGAACACATTTAGTTACTTTTATACTTCATTATACTTATAATGGAAGGTTTCTTCCTATCCTACCCGTTCGGCTAACGACCCTCCAATAGTCAAGAGTGCGGTGGGTAAGAGTGGATACCCATTCAATCGCCATATTATAGGCAATTTCCTTAAACACCCTTTATAGACCAGCTTCGTGAATGAGGCCTACTAACGGTAAGACTGACTTTTACTCATACATATATCTAATGTTAGACTTTTAATGTTATATATAGTATAGGGTGTATTTTATACTTTCAAAATACTACGTGGTCTAATTTAACAATTATACTTTTAATTCAATTAAATTGTAAACCTAAACTTTTATGGATTTATTAAATCTCTATTAATTATACACCTTAATTAATTAATAAAACCATAAGGGTGTGATTTGAACTTTTTCAAAACTGTACTAGAGTTTTAGAATTTAACATTCCTAATTAAACTTTTAATCAACTTTTAAATTCCAAAACTTGAGGGCAAGTTTTGAAACATTTCAACACATTAGGGTTTAGAATTTAAATATACATCAAAATTAAACCATTTAATCAAAATTTAAATTCCAATACTTGAGGGCAAGTTTTGAAACCTTTTGCAAAACATTAGGGTTTTAACTATTTAAATTTCAAAACAACAAAACTATTGGGTTCAAATTTAAACTATAAAACCTAAAGGGGAAAATATGAAACATTTCATAACAACAAGGATCAAATAACAAATAATTTAAATTAACATTTAATCACATAATTATGCATATTTGATTTGTTTAATGATTTCTTGCAAAAACAATTTATCAATTTAGTCAAAATAATTAATCAATTATCTTATAAGGAAACAATTATCTTATTAATTGATAAATATCTTCAATTAGATCAAAATTACAGTCAAATATATCATATAATCGGATTAATATTGATCTAACATGATAAGGTAACTATCCCAATGCAAAAACAGCAAGAAATCCCGAGATAACCTCCATCTGACGAGTTGACTCGTCGAGTCAAGCATGGACTCGTCGAGTCACCTTGGACTCGGCGAGTTCAGCTATGGACTCGGCGAGTCCAGCCTCTAGAAACCCAAAAAACGAATTTTTTTGAACATGTAATGCATCAATACAATTGAAACCAAGCTAGTCTCTAATACCACTGATGGGTTTTGGTCATAAGACATCCTATGTGCTCATATAAACCCTAATGCTTGGATCTAGGTTTCTTTATTGTAAATGCAAGTTATCCAAGGATATAAACCCTAATTCTAGCATATGGGAATCAATATTAACATATAATTAGGTTTAAGATATTACCTTGATTGTTATGTAGCAATAACAATCCCAAATCTCCTTGAATTGACTTTGGAAGGCTTAGAGTCACAAGTGTCACTCCTCTAATGGCTTACAAACACCATAAGCAAGTGGAGAATGTATAAAGAGAGAGGAGAGAGGTAGGAATTCGTCCTTAGGACTTCTTTGGAAGGCTTAGACGAATTCATGAGCCTTAGGGGGTTTATATAGGTGTAAAGATTAGGGTTTTAGTCATTATCCTTATCTAGTTGCTTGCCCACCAAGAAACCATAAGATAAGTCTTAGAAACCCTTATCCTAGTCGAATTCTAAGGCATTATCTCCTTAAATTCGTTCACCCTATATTTAAGATAATCCTTACCTTATTTTGTAACTATCACATAATTACAATTCAGCCCCTCTAGTTTAATTAATTACACTTGATCACAAAATTAATTCTTAATTAATTATTGACCAATATTAATTAAACAAATATGATTTCTCCTTTAATATATTATTCTTATAACATATTAATAAATCATAATAACCTCTCTCTCTCCATTTATTTCTCCAATCAAGTTGCTTTGGTGAAGGCAACCCAAAAGGACCATGCACCATTGGGTCAAGTACATACCAAAATAGTTATGGACTTAGACACTAATCCAATAATAACTACAGGCTACGATCGTACACTTAATAGGTGCTAACCGACAAAACTCACTAGATCCTTAATCGAATTTACGCGAAGAAAGGTATAATCTCATTCCAGGCCCAATGAACCATGTAAGTGAACCACTAAGGCATCGCTAAACATGTAAATCATTTAAAGGCCCAAATTGGAATGAAATTATATAACATGGGCCCGAAATATATATATATATATATATATATATATATATATATATATATATATATATATATATATATATATATATATATGAAAGGACAACTAAGGCCCATTTCACATGTAATGTATTTACAGGCCCAAATAGCACATAAATAGTATCCAAGGTCCGTCGTACATGTTAATGGGTCAATGAGACACAATAAACATATAAATATTATACAGGACCTATCACACACAAAAATGGGCCACTAAGGCCCAATAACCTAGAAAATGATCAAATTAATTTGTTTGTTAGTTTATCGTTGGTTTTGGTTCAAGTATTCACTAAAATAACATAAAAGCCCACTTTTTGTAAAAATGACGTTCTTGGCCGAATAAGCCAAAAATTTACAATTAAGGCCCAATTTTGTAAGAATAACACTTTAGCCTCCATTTTGTTCAAAACTTGTGTTGATGACTAGTTTGTGGTAAAAATAACATTTTCAACCCATTTTTGTCAGAAATATCATTTTTGGCTTGATTTTTTTGAAAATACACATTTTTCTAGTTTTGGGCTTTTCCGACCTAGTTTTTGGAAAATTTGTAGAAAAATCATCGTAAGTCGAAATTTGGATTCGTAAATTTCTGAAGTTTGGGAATTTTGTCTACTTTGTTCTCAATTTTTCTCATTATTTTTTATGGCCTCAAAGTAGTGTTAAATTACTCACCTTCACAGGTTGGTTCGAAATTATTTCAAATATGATAGGCAGTTTTGTAAAATTCGCCCAAAATTGTAGAAAAATCGTATGAAAACATGAGAGTAGTTATTTTAAAGGTATAAATATGAACTTTATTCATGTAAAACAATTTTGAAAAATATTTCCATTAAGAGGGTCAAAACAGTTCGAGATTGGGCTAAAACTTTCCTGTCAAAAGCTGATTTTTGAGTATAAGTTATAGATCTTTGAGCACAACACTCATTTTTGCTAATTTAAGTGTATAATTCCCAATCTACAAGTTTATATGTAATATATGTGATAAAACATACTTTTCTCAAGGTTCTTATGAAGATCCAAGTGATAAACTTCAAGTTCTTAATATATTGTTAGATTAATGAAGAAATCAACACATAATCACCAAATAATTCATGGAAAACACACATAGTCATGCATATACACATAGATCTACACAAATCAACTTGTATTCTCCGCCAAAATCATATGAAAACCGAAAACAAGGGGTATGAAATCACCTTTGCTTGATGTTTCGTTTTTTGGAGAAGATGTGGAAGAGATTTTTGGTCTTAGCACACCTTTGTTGTGGATCTCGGGTTTATGAAGGTTCTAAGGTGTGACCATGGAATAAAACTATGTAAGAAGGAGTTTTTCATGTTAAGATGAAAGAAGATACTTATGTTTGACAATAACTTACCAAAAATTGGAATGACTTGATGAAGATCCTTAAATCTCTAGCAAATTTTCGAGATCTTGGAGGAAGGAGGAGAATGATGCTTGAGAGTGATTGAGGAAGTGTTTGAAAGAGAGTGTGTGTGTGTGTGTGTATGTGTGTGTGTGTTTTTCGTTCTTGGTCGAGATATCAAGAGGAGAGGGGAGAGAGTGTGCATGGTTATATGGAACTTGTATAGATGTATGTGATGTATTAACTTGGTTATCCTTTAAACAAAAGTGATGTGTCACTAGTAGATAATTCCTCATTTTTCTCTCTTTTTTTTTGTTTAGTTACATGGGCCGAAAATTAGGCTTTAGGAATGAAAGAATTATTTAGTATGGGCCTAATCTTAGTTTTGCTCGAAAACATGAAGCCCATTAAGGAGGTTTTCGACCTGTTAGACCTTTAAGGTAGTTCACGGCCTAAATATGATATAAAGATTACTTATGGCCCAATAAGTCTCATTAGGGTTAGAATGAATCATTCTAGGCCCAAATGATTCAAAATGTTATAGATTTGTGAATTGGGTCCAATAAGAGGGTCCTAGTCCATAAAGAACTTGAACCGGGATTTCTAAGGTTTCCAACCCTTAGTTGAACATATGAGATGTATTTGAACGAGAATAGAGTATAGTATTTACTTAGAGTATAGGCTTTTACAATGGATGATGTTTACATTTTTTTGGAAACGGCCAAAATATTAAAATAACCACATATAGCAAGAAGCTAAAGTGGGAAAAAGGGAGTGATTCCACTCAACATAGTCAATTACACAAGAAAAAAGGGGAGTGATCCACTCAACCCAACTACAAATGTTACTTTTGCCCCTGCATTTTAGCCATGTAAACACCATTGCTTTCACATTTTCCACCACAATACTTGGAGCATAGAACACCTTTTGAAATAAATGATTGTTTCTATGTTTCCAAAGCGCCCATATCATCCCGTAACAGATAGCCATAAAATGTTCTCTTTTTATGGGACATCGACCCCATGTTGCTGCTGACTTTAAGAGATTGTCGACACTGTGAGCTGTACACAAGTCTATACCACACCAGAGGAAGATTTGTTCTCGCACCTTGTAACCACAAGGACATTTCACAAGAAAATGATCAACACATTCCTGTTCGCCAATACAGGATATGCATAATGTAGACTCGATATGGATTCCTCTATGTTGAAGTGCAATCGCGGATGGTATACGCCCAAGAGCGGCTCTCCAGATGAAGCAGATGACTTTTAAAGGGATGGTTCTACTCCAGTTTACTTTAAACTGCACCGAGTTGTTTATATGTATGTTATCAATTTTCATCCTCAATGAAGCAACTGTGTATCTACCTTCTTTATCTAACGGGCAAGTCCATTTATCCGATCCTGACTTAATTCTGAATTGTGCGATAGACCAGTTTAGTCGGTCCAACTCTAAACATGTACCATAATCAATAGGAGTAGATTTCCATTGCCACAAAGTTCTATTATTAGTAATTCTTTCAGCTACAGTACAACTCTTTTTCTTTTCCATAACATCTAGTAACGGGAATTCTGACTTTACGGTACCTGTGTCGTGCCACACATCGTTCCAGAATTGGGTTGTATCGCCTGAATTGATGATCTTCCTGCATACACTGTCAAAGCTGAGACCAAAGGAGTTAATATCTTTCTTGGTGGTGGCAATGTTATTCCATACTCCGGTTATATTCTTTTTCGACAAATATTCAGCTGGCTTATTTTGAAGAAGATGTATTCCAGTTATGGTACGACACCACAAGGACACGGGTTCGGTTTTTAGCCTCCACCACCACTTGGCCATTAGAGCGATGGTACGACAACACAACGATGATGTTTACATGGGAATAGAATTTCCTAGCAAAATGCCAATTGTGACATCATCCCCCCGTTAGAGGGAATTTCGTCCCGAAATTCTTTCGAAAGATAGGATCATGAATGAGAGAATAGGTGAGGGTACTTCTGCTTCATCTGGTCTTCGCGTTCACATGTGAATTCCGATCTACGCTTGGCGTTCCATCGAACCTTCACAATCAGAATGCGGCTTTGCTTCGTATACTTCACTTCCCTATCCTTTATCTCAACTGGTTCTTCGACGAACAGGAGATTCTTGTCTACTTCAATCTCTTTTAAAGGTATCACGAGAGTCTCATCAGATAAGCACTTTTTCAAATTTGAAACGTGGGACATGGGGTGTATGTTATTGAGCTCTACAAGCAGTTGCAGCCTATAATCCATCGGACCAATCCAGGCAAGAATCTCGAACGGTCCAATTTATCGCGGGTTCTATTTTCCCGTTTCCTATAGCGAATCATTCCTTTCTAAGGTTTCCAACCCTTAGTTGAACATATGAGATGTATTTGATCGAGAATGGAGTATAGTATTTACTTAGAGTATAGGCTTTTACAATGGATGATGTTTACATGGGAATAGAATTTCCTAGCAAAATGCCAGTTGTGACAGTTTAGGCGACCTACTCGACGAGTCGGAAGACTAACTCAGCGAGTAGGTGCTGTTTGGGTAAAACCCTAAATTGAGGGTTTGCACCCTATTTAAATGCCTTATCTCAGCCTCCATCGTCCCTTATACTCCCAAAAGACATCATATCGAAATCCTATCCATTTTTGTGTGTTCTAAGTCCATTTTGGTGCTTATTGGTGGGTTGTGAAGCTTGAGAAGAGGAAAGGAGCTTGTGAGACCAAGGGGAAACAAGAAGATCCAGAATTTGGAGCTCATTTTCAGCTTATTCGAGGTATGAAGCTGAACCTTTGTCTATGGATCTTGATTTTGGGCCTTTTCCTTCATCTTTCTAAACCCTAGAGAGGTTGTATTTAGGATTTAGTGTTGGAAGTCAGTGTATGCTTTAGATCTAGGTCTATTTGGAGGGGGGGTATGGCATAAAGGTGCCCATTTTGTTGCCATGAATACCCCATGTACCTTGGAGGCCATATTTTATGGCTTTTTGGGCCAAAGACCCTTTGCATGTGTACCAAGTTTGTAACTTTACGTGTAAAATGGACATTAGGAGGCCAGATCTATGGTTTTGGTGTGTTAAGACCCATTTAAATCAACTGTATAGTGTTGGTTAAGGATGGAATCGACGAGTTGTTCTTAGGACTCGGCGAGTCTCGGTGTAAGGACCACCAAATCCTTTCTGTGGATGGACCAGTTGTTAGGTAGGAAAGTCCCGTAGATGTTTATACGTGAGAAGGGACCTGGGAATCATGGGACTCAACGAGTGTATGAACAGACTCGACAAGTGTTCATACAACTCGACGCGTCGTAGACCGGACACATTCTTATGAGGGAGATGAACTCGTTGAGTTCAAGGAAGAACTCGGCGAGTCAGATGAAGATGGTCCCGATGGTTTGAATGAAGGAGATCCTGTCGAGTTCTTGCTAGACTCGATGAGTGGAGTCGGGGTTGGATCGGGTTAATGGAGTATGGACTCGACAAGTTGGTATACCAACTCAGCGACTCAGGTCAACTGGGTGTTGACTTTGACCAATGTTGACTTTGCTTGGTTTTGGTATTGACCCGGGTTAGGGTTGTATGTTCTGTTTGATGACTTGAGGGTTGTCGTGTAGGGATTGAGGAGTCGAGGAGAGCTAACCTTCACGCCGAGGACAGTTCAGACACTACACGACATCGAGGTGAGTTACCTTCCAGTAGAAGTGGGTCTAAGGCACCAAGGCCGACCCACTAGTAATTGTTAGTTGGGATGATTATCTTTGTGATAACTGTCTGGTCTGGTATTGTTGGATATGTGAGTATGCTAGATTGCTAGATAAGTGAGTATGCTAGTTTACTAGTTTCTATGTTATGTGAGATAGTATCAGTAGAAGGGGACTAGTCCCCGATTCGGTCGCTAGGACCAATGGGTAGGTCGGACACCCCAGATATGTCTGACAGCATGATTATGATATGATATTATGTGTTAGTAATAGGGGTAAAATAGTCCCCGTGTTCGGTTGAGATAGACCAGAGGGTAGGTCGGCACCCCATAATGGCTTGACATGGGTAGGTCAGCACCCCATAATGGCTTGACATGGGTATGTCAGCACCCCAGAATGGCTTGGCATGGGTAGGACGGGCGCCCCAAAATTTGCTCGGCAATATGTATGTTATGTGGTATGATGGGGGAACTCACTAAGCTTTGTGCTTACAGTTTCAGTTTTGGTTTCAGGCACTTCTTCATTCAAGGGGTAGGGGTCGGCAATGTAGCAGCGCATCACACACACACATGATGTATGCTTAGAGTTTTCTGGGATTGTACTCTGATATTTTTTTACTTCAAGATGATTTGGTTTTGAGACATGATATTATGGTTTTATGTATTGACATGATCTTGGCAATGTTTTGATAAACTAATTATAAATCACTTAATTAAAAACAAAAAAATTTTGGCCTCAAATTTTGGGATGTTACACTTTATTTATATGCAGTATAATTCTACTTAAACTGATGAGCATTTAAACTTATGAGCAATGGCCTCAATATTTAGGAACATATTTAAAACTTCATTCATGATAATCATGCATTCCGACTTTACAATTTGTGGGTCATGACAATCTCTATTCTAATAAAATAATAGGTTTATTTTTCTTTTGTCATGTATTACCTTATTAGGCCTTCTAATTAATATTATGCCACATGTCAACCTATTGATTCTCCATTTTAAATTTTAAATTTTAAATTTCTTACTCTAACTACATTAATTAAATAACATTAGAATAAAAATTAAAATAAATTTAAGATATATTAATGGGTCATGTATTTATTTAAATCAATGATTATAATTTTATATAGCTAGAAAAATATCTCTTAATTAATAGTTTATTTAAAAGAATTGATTAATCATTTTGAGTTTTGACTTTGAAAGTTTAATTAATTTTGTATTCGTGGTTTCCACGGGTTATAAACTACTTAAATATATTGAACATAATCTTTCCTCTTAGAATATCGATTAACCCCTATTGAACACCCTTTATAAATATCTCAATAACCCTAACGCCGCCCCTAACATCTCCAAGAACCACACAATTAGAATCCAAAATCTTCAAAAGGTTCGCTTAATCTAAATAAATTCTTTTAGTTACCCTTTTTATGTCCTTTCCATTGATCCAATTATCATTTCCTTTCACCAAATTGGCAAATACTTTTTGTTCATCACAATGAAAAAGAATTCTCCACATTTTAAGCACCACCACGATCAGTTTGTCAAACCTTGGCATCTGTTTGCATGTGAATTGGCTTCTACCATAATGGCTACACCTTTATCGAGAAGCAAGAACAAGAAAAATCTCAATCCAAATACATGATAAATGGTTCTCAAGATGATGAGTTTTGGAAAGATAAAACTGTTTTTTATTAAAAAAAATTATACAACAAATGGAAGCATTTAAAATAACTAGTTTATTTTTAGACCGTTTTAACAAAACCACCAAGTGGACCCAATTACATGAACTAGAAAGCTTATAACAAAATATAGGATGTTAAGGAGATAACCTTTGGAGCCTGTGATCCCACTTGAAATTGGGAAGTTGATGAAGATAACAAAGTCAAGAGGCCTAAACTTCTCTAGAAGTATCCACCACCAAGAGTAAAGCACAATGAATGCAAGTTTCCTTCTTGTATAAGTGACTTCTTAAGCCAATAAGTTCTTAACACAACTAAGAACTAAAGGAGAAGCACTTACAAGTACCAACACTTGCAACTAGCTCCAAAAGGAAGCAAGATGGAGAGAGGAGAATGGTTGGAGAAAAAGAAAGGATCAAGCCTCAAATACAAGCCTTTGTCTTCCTTATATACTAACACTTGACATATGAGACTCATGCTTTCATTTAATGTGAAATTATGAAGATTAAGAGATATGGTGCATGTAAGAACAAGTCAAACAAGCAACACATCTCTTTCATGTCAAGTGATGGTTAAATGTTAGTGGGATGAGAGATGAAGAGTATTACACTCTACACACCATTAAACTAATGTATATGTATAAGCCTAGTGGAATCCCGACTTTCCAAAAACTTGTACACAACATATTTAATCATACCATATGATTAAATAATTAGTTATACTCTCTAAAATATTATTTTTATAAAATAATAATTTCCTAATATTATTTCCACAAAATAATAATTTCTCTAAATTTAAATACAAGAGTTGATTATACTTATTAATAATAATATTAATAATAAATATTCAATATGTGTCAACTTGATTAAGATGTGACCCTATAGGATCATATGTTATTAGCAAATATCATTCTATAGTTACTCTTGAGCGTATAGATCCAACATAAAATCCAATTCATATTATATACATAAGAATCTTGTTAAGCAAATCGTTTCCCTGGTTTAGACAATTTGTATGCAACATGTACGCTTGCCACCAAACCATATGACCACAAATCTACATAATTCATGTTATTAGGGAGTTTGTAGTATCATACGATATTGAAAATTTTCCAAAATCTTAAATTTTCAGATTAGTTGATTTACCTTTTACCCAGAAGGTCGTTCTCATGTACTTTATGTTCATAATTAGAATTATTTATAGGCTTGAAAAACTTACATTCCCATTCACACTTAACACCTTCATATTATCATTCTCCTCCATACTTCAGATTCTGACTTGCAATAATTCACCGCCTTCTTTAACCATGGGCAGACGAAGAATCGATCAAACCTAATTCT